>NC_037286.2:18296707-18542543 GCF_000002775.5 Populus trichocarpa | reverse complement strand
TTACAAACTTATTGTAAAATCCATGCAATATTTTTCCTTTAAAAACATGTCAAAGTATTTAGATTTTTTTAAAAAGAAAAATACTTAAATAAATTTATGATTTTAGCCATATACAAGAAATTTTTTAATATATATTTTATTTATTATTTTTTTTACTCGACCGGTGAACCTAAAATATTTAGCTCAACAAACGAAACTAAAAATCCTGATATGACCTAAAAAACAACCCACAACTAGCGACTGGATCTTCAGGCATAGAATAAAAAGAAATTATAGCTAGTTTGATGGATGCCGGAGTAGTTATAACGCTTTGCATAGTGCACTGAGTGATATTTTTCGTCTTTTCGAATACTGGCCATTAAGTGAAAGAACTTAGTGTTCTTATCACCTAACTTACACCAAGTGTGTCTTGACTTTTGCCTCCATATTGCCTCAACACATTACTAACCATCCACCGTTTAGAGTTTAGCCGACCTAATTCTCTACTTCAGAATCAACTAGGTGCCGTCGTTTCTCCTTCAGGTTTCCAACCTATGTATTTTACTCCTCAATATCTGCCAGTTTTCTGTCCTGGTTCCTAAAAACACTACTATTCCATTTCTGAAATTTAGCTGCTAGCAAGTTTTAGCTTACAGAATAACCTGAACTGTCAGGTATGAGCTAAACAACATTCACCCCCTATTGCGATATGCGGTCGCACAAATTAATTACCCTAACTTAAAACACAACACACAAGATAGTATAGAGGAAGCAAAGAGTCGATCCCATGAGAAAGGTTCAAGTCAGATTTTTATGTTAGATGATATGCAATTTGAGGGGGTTTTGGACATTATCTAAGCTAAAGCAAAAAAAAATAGAAAACTCTCAAGCGAAATTAAATAAAATCAGAA
Source organism: Populus trichocarpa (assembly GCF_000002775.5). Taxonomy (NCBI): domain Eukaryota; kingdom Viridiplantae; phylum Streptophyta; class Magnoliopsida; order Malpighiales; family Salicaceae; genus Populus; species Populus trichocarpa. Next base: position 18,541,653 of record NC_037286.2, on the reverse strand, counting down.
AATTATCAAGAGAACAACCTTGGTCGCAAGCACACATCCACTTACAGAAATCAGAATTGATCATGGAAACGAAACATCAATTTATATTCTGAATATTTATCTTTTCTTAACATTGGTTAGTTAACGGATCCGCCGTATAACTAACCCTAACCATCAAACAATCACAGTGTCCGCACTAGTAATTTAATTCAATGGTAGCCTTAAGAACTAGATAAGTTGATTAATCAAGAAAACATAATTGTCCGCAGTCTACGTTTGATTTGATTAAATGATCTCCCTAAGATTAATAATGTAGATCCATCACAATTATTAAACTCAGTTGCTTCACAAGTTCATATACCACAACTCCGGTTTTGATATCAAACTTAGCAATAGATTGTCTACAATAATAACTTAAAGTCCGCTTTAGCAATTAAAATAAACAATCATAGAAAAATAAGCATAGGAGAACAAACATATTCATCATATAAACTGAAAAGAAAAGGTAAAATAAATCTCACAGTTCTTGAAATTCGAAAGTTTCCGTGTCCTTGCAAACAAGAAAAAGAGTTTAACCTTGCATGTTTGTTGAACAACTAATCAAAAAGAAGGAGGAATGCATGATTTCGGGTTTCTTAGAGGAAGGGGACGTTTTTCTCTTCTTGGCTGGCTGCCTCCTCCTCTTCTCTCATTCTTTTTATATCTTAGGAAACCCTAGTCTCTATTTCACAAAATAGTCCTCCCTTAAGTAGACAGTTTACATTTAAGTACTTCAATAACTATTTTTCTAAAAAACAAGAAATAGCCTTGCATGAAATATTCAAGCTTTGACTTAGAGGAGCTAAATTTCTGAAATAAAAACTTGGATTTCGTTTAGATGCTTCGGAATATAATTTGGACTCGTTTCTTCATGAAACCTGTTTGCTGGCAGAATTCAGTTGTCATCTTTGAAAACTCATATCTCACTCATATGACATCATTGTTTTCTGAAATTTAGAGAGTTGATAGGTATTTGAGTCAGAAATCCAAAACAATTGCGTTTGCATCAATTGGACTTCTGTAGCTCCAGATATTCATGTCGGAATGGCCGAAGGTCAACACCGGCAGATTACGAGATTTGACTTTGAAGGCTGTTATTTCCATGATCTTCCTTATTTTATTTTCTTGCCTTATATTTTCAGAAAGGTATGGATGTTAGCTTTTTAATTTCACTAGAATCACTTCATTTCAACCTCTAGAGCTCACACTCTGCACAAAACATCGACTTAAGGTCAAATCTGTCAATTACCTTCAATTTACTCCTTTTTGCGCCTTTCATCCAAAAGTGCCTTCAAAACATAAAACAAAGAATATCAAAATATTTTATATATAAAACATAGGCAAAATACTAGTTAAATATGGGTGAAACTATCGAATAATATGGTTGTATCAACCTCAAAATTCTTCAAGAGTCTGCAATGTATAGGAATCGGAAAGGTTTCCATCCCCAGTTCTGACACTATGCCTCTAAAATCATTAGACAATGATCCGATAGACCTCTCTGAAGTCTAGTTAGAGATAAGTCTGGAAACTGCAACTTACATTCTCATGCCGCAAAAGCTCTATCAATATGACTCATTAACCTGCCTCTAAACAATGAATAGCGGTAGCCAAATAAAGGATATTCCAATAGATTACAATCCGATATGAAAGTCCAGAAGGCAGTAGAACTAGTTATATTCAAATAACCACTACTCCTCTTATTGCTAAACAATGTTTCATTGAAATCCCCAGCAACAAATATTGGAAGCTCAAAAGCATTTTTAAAAAGAATCAGTTCCTCCAATAATATCCTACTTTCAGCAGCAGATCTCCCTGCATATACCCCAACCACTACACAGTTAAAATTCACTTTAACATTTACCCCAAAAACTGCTAACCACTGCCCACCATACTCAACTGATTGAACCTTGAATCAACCATCATTCCACATTGCCAAAAACCCCTCATGAAGACATCTAAATCCAATGCAAACCATTTAACATCCGCACCAGCCCACAAACCATGGATGAGGTGATTTGAACAAGTCTGTTTTTCAGTTTCAATGAGGAAACATATCCCAACATCATTCATGCTTATAAGATGCCTAACCGATTTCCTCTTTGCTAACTCACCAAGACCACAACTATTCTAAAAAAAATCTTTTTTAAAAAAACTAAAGCAACCTGCATCCATTTTACTGCGTTTCTGCCCAATCTTTCTGCTCTCTATTAACATTTCTTCTAATGGTTGATTCATAAACAGCCAGATCTTGCACACCACCAAATCCCAAGCACGCCTCTGCATTCAACATTTCCTGGACTTCAATGGATCTTCCAGTGTCAGGTATTGATAGTGACGTACGCTGGTTTCTTCGCATAATTTTGGAGTCCATGGAATTCGTCTCCCTTATCTCCTATTCCTCAACTGTCTGCTCAGTAGTTCCAGCATAGGTCAAGACTATTGCCTTCTATTTTCTTCTACGGAGATCATTGGGTATCAGTGTGAACGATTTCTTAAATACTGACCTGTGAGATTGTTGCACCTATTACCAGAATGGTGCCCTTCAGTGTGTGACAGTTTATGGGGCAATTGTTGATCCATCCCACCATCATAATCCTGTGGTTTATTACCCTTTAAAGACTGTTCTATTTCCCTTACAACCGAGGTGTCAGTTCAAGCATCCAAATTTCTTACTGGTAACATAACATAGTTCTTCTGAGTTTCAGGGAATAGTATGTCAACTGAAATGGTAGATGAGTTAGGTGAATTACCAGGTTGCCAATTGCCATCTAAGAATCTTTTGAGAGGTTCCTGGAATTCTACTTCTGTATTAGTATAGGGTTGAGACTCTCCTACCCAGAGGTGTCTACTGTATTAGAATCAGTATCACTGGACCTGTCATCAGCTGTAATTAACTCTTTGATACTATCCTGTCAAAGGAAAGCTGAAAAATCATCCATGGAATATATACAAAATAGATTCCATGTCTGGATAATACTGTGAGTCGATTACAACAACATCAATTAAGTAGTCTGAACCATCTTAGACACCACCACTCTTCAATCCAACCGTCCATAATGCAAAACAACGTGTCTGCAAGATGCTATCTTTGGTTTTTGTCTCGTGCTCTCTCTTTTTCTCTGGCAAGACATTCTACCACAGCAATTAATTTTTCTATTTATATCACTAGTCGCAACTTCTTTTCTTCATTTAAAATATGTGGAGTTAATTCCCATTGTAACATGGTGCGGGACAACGAACAAATCTCCCCCTCACTTTCGCTTCAATTTAGGAGACTCTAGTTACCAGGTTCTACGAACTCAAACTTCTTTCTCAGTATAGGTTTGCTTATCATATCCAATATCATCAACATGGATCTTCTCGATAACTTCATCTTCATAATACCTCAAATTTATTGATATCTAATCTTAATACGCTTTAATTGAAAGTGAAAAGTAAAATATTTCCTAATATGCTTTATTTGGATCTTGAATATTATCATAACTCATTTCTAGGTTATTCCTCAAATTTAATTTTTCAAAATTAAAAAATAAAATAAAGACTGACTAGAATTGTGGCTAAAGCAAGCTGGGAGGCTTTCACATGTTGAAAAAATAAAGTTGCAATTTTGGATGGAATCGAGAGCCTAATTGTACCCCATTTCACTAAAAATTAGAGAAACAATGCAAATTCAAGGTCAAGTTACATGATTATTGGACGAATCTATATAAAAATTAAACATAAGGATATAAATAGATTATTATTAGGCTAATTTGATTTAATCATGGGCCGAATTAAAGTTTAATTATGTTTAAAAATTAATTATGTCATCAACTTGCAAACTAAAAAAAACATGCCTTCCCCCCAATATTTTATCTACCATTATCATTTTTGTCTCTTATCCACTATCGTCCTTCGGCTTCCTCAGCCACCATCACCACACCACCAACGTGACTATCAGTGGCCCAGCACTTTTGCCACTCCATCCCCTCATCGGCGACAGGAACCACCACGCCAACTTCTCCTTCTTCCCCCATAGTCGAAGGTTTCATGTTCATCCCAAAGCTAGCGTTGGCCTCCTCAGCCAAGAGTCAGACCTCTTTTCTCACAACTGAAGGTAACTCTCTCCTTTTTCTTCTTCTTTTTCTTCCCCTCTCCACCTTTCACATGCAGTTGTGCTGCATGTGAACAGTGGAATGTGAATTATAATTCATATTTTCACTGTCCACTCAACTTAGTAACTAGGTTGGACTAGTGACTAAGTTGAGTCGGGCTGGACCCATCTTGGCCTAACCCTGGGCCAGATCCAGCCCAGGTCATAAAAAAAGGGTTAGGTCTATTGGGATGCTAGTCGGCCTAGCCCAATATATTTAATATTAATAATATAATATTATATAATAAAAAAAATAAAAAAACTCAAAAAAAATCAAGGGTTATTTTAAAATATTTTGTGATTTTCTTGCATGTTTTTCTACAATTTTTTTTATAATATTGGGTTGTATATTTACACTGTAAGATGCAGATCTAATATTAAAATACCTAATTTTCTCCGAAACGTTTCTATTTAAAAAAAAAAAGTTCAAAAAAATCTTTTAAAAAAATCTAAAATTAATTTCCTCTTAAAAAAATGGTTTCTTTTCTTGCATACATCCAAATCTTAAAAGTTTTCCAAGCATGTTTTAATAAAAAAAAGAAAAAATTGCATCTTTCTCATATTTTAAAAATGCAAAAAAATAAATATCATAACTAATTTATGATTATCCGTTAGGATTTGACCAAAATATCAAAAATCCTTCACCAATCATTTTATTTATTTTATATTAGGGTTTAGATTTAGACTTTAATATTTGGGGGTGTAAAACTACACAATACAATACACCCTTAGATATTAAAGATACAAAGTGCAAAATAAATACGATGCTAAAATTTGGACTTTAGAATGGTTAGGATTAAACCCGATAAGGTAGAGATTTCTCCACGAAGGGAGATCTGCCTTAGACCTTAGAAAAAGATCAACGAATAGAAACTTGACCTAGAAAATAAATCAATCAATAACGCAGCTTACTTTAGGTAGGGTGCATTGGGCGTGATGCGTCTTCTGCTTGCACAACCAGTCCCTTAACCGGATTCTCACAAGCCATTAGGTTTCTTAGTAACCTTAATATTAGGTGGCGACTCCTGAATCTTAATTATAATTTTATGATTAAACCCAAAATTCTTTCCCTTCCAACAATTTTCCCTTCCAACAACATACTTCTCAAGAGGCATCAAAAGTGCATCGTTTGACGTCGCCCTGCAACAACTATCACAACGCAACACAATGTTCTCTTGAACTAATCCAAGTTCATGTAACTTCTTCATCCATAACTACTTTTTCCCCCTTCATTAAAAGCAATACATTCAACCTCTGTAGTGGATAATGCAATACATTTTTGTAGCTTGCAAATGGAGAACAAATAGGTTTGGACATGCTCATGTTGAATCTCTCAAGTATCTTTTAAAGATATCTCACCTAAGATAGCCAAAGTTTCTCATTCTTCCTGTCACATGTAATCTTCATACCAAGAATCTATTTTGTCGGTCCTAAGTCTTTCATTGTAAAAGACTTGTTTAACTCTCTCTTCAAACTCTGAGTCTTCTTAGCATCATGTCCAACAATCATCATATCATCCACATATAACAAGATAATAATAAAGTTTCCATCTAGAAACCTTTTCATAAATACACAATGATCAGAAAAGGTTTTATCATAAGCATGCTCCACCATAAAAGAATCAAACTTCTTGTACCACTACCTTAGAGATTGCTTTAACCCATACAAACTTTTTCGCAACTTGCAAACTAACTACTCTTTGCCTTTTACTTCAAACCCTTAAAGTTGCTCCATTTCATTATCTAAGACACCATGGAGAAAAGCAGTTTTCACATCATGCTGTTCAACTTCAAGATTCAAACTAATAGTTAAACCAAGCACTTGGATTGTAGATATTTTGATCATAGGTGAAAAGATTTCTTAAAAATTAATACCTTGCTTATGACCAAAACCTTTCACAACAAATCTTGGCTTGTACTTTGGCTGTGAGAAATTTTCATCAATTTTTAACCTTAATACCCATTTGTTCTTGAGTTCTCTCTTGCTCTTAGGAAGCTTTACTAACTCAAAAGTATGGTTTTCATGTAAGGTTTTCATCTCTTCTTGCATTGCCTTCAACCACTCACCCATTTTTCTCATATGACATAGCTTTATCAAAGCATTCTAGCTCTTCCCCATCAGTTATCAATACATAATCATGATGAGAATAATTGTTGGAAGGTTGGTGAAGTCTAGTTAACCTTCTCAACTTTAGGTCATTTGGAGCTTCTTGAATAACCTGTTTAAGAATAACACCACCACCACCACCACCACCACAACCATCATCATTAGTTGGCTTAGGATCATCAACTAATGGCTCAATAGGCAAACCAACATCATTATCATTTTGCAAATTTCCCTATGATTAAAAGGCATCAATGGTAACTATATAGTAGGTCTTGGATATAAATTAGTATGAATAAAAAAAGCGAACTCTGTTTTTTTCTTTTTCTTCAAAGTCTTCAATGGTTTAATCTTCAAAGAAAACAACATCTCTGCTTGTAACAATTTTCTTCTCTTTTAGATCCCATAACCTATAGTCATACTCATCATCTTCTGAATCCAAGAAAGCACATTATTTTGTCTTGTTGTCAAGCTTAGACCTTTCATCTTTAGGAATATATACAAATGCCATATAACCAAATAATCTCAAGTGTGTGTAAGAAACATTCTTTCCTTTCTATACTCTCTCTGAAATATTAATATCAAGAGGAAATAATAGAGAAAGGTTAATCATGGCAATTATAGTCTCCATTGCCTCACCCCAAAAGGACGTAGGCATCTTTTCATTAGAGAGCATACATCTAATTCTTTCAATAATGGTTATATTCATTCTCTTAGCCATTGTATTCTATTGTGAATTCTTAGAAACTATTTTCTCCAACTTAATACCATGTTTGACATGACCAAAAGATTGATGTCTTCTCCCAAGTGTAGGAGTGTCGAAGTAATAAATAACCCGGCAAGACCGAGGTCGAACCACAGGGAGGTTAATTGTATAAATTATAAACAACAATAATACAACAACAATAGTAACAATAATAACAATAATAATAATAATAATAGTAATAATAATACTAGTAGTAGTAGTAATAATAATAATAATAGTAATAGTAGTAGTAGTAGTAGTAATAATAATACCAATAATACTATTAATAATTATAATAATAAAGATGATGAAGAAGAAGAAGTTGATGAGAACTTTGAGATGGAAGATTAACGTAAGGATTAAACAATGATAACAACAAATGTCAAGGTTAGAGGATCCACTAATGGTATTTCAAACAAATATAGTATAAACTCTTTTTATTCAATTGGAAACCACACACAAAGGAGGTTCCAATCAGATTATAAATTGTTAACATGATTACATTAGTTATCTTATTCGAATAATGCTAATACTTGTAAATGTTGTCAGGCATTCATGATTATAACTTATGTTAACAACAAATCAAGTTCCTTTCACAGCTCAGGTGTCGGTTATACCATACAGTATGGGCTATGAAAGTGCCAAGTATTTGTTGTACCAAGTGTTATACAACATAAATCTAGATTAACCATTTAACAAGCAAAGTATTAAAAGTGAACAAGATAACAAATATAGAGCATGTTAGTATCCAACATTAAGGTCCATGTTAAGTTTATATTATACTTATTTTTACACCATTAGTGTACCCTTTTCACCTTGACATAATTAACCTAGCTAGACATAATGAAAGAAAGAAACATAAATAAACAAGGAAAGGAAATGAAAAGCATAAGCAAGAAATTAATATAAGCAAAACTTAAGCATTACAAAATATAAAGAGAGAGCAAGAGCATGATCTTGATCTGAACACCAAGATGCCTAAATACATGGCAAATGCCTCTTTTTATAGGCCAAAATTCGGAACTATTGATTTGTTGACTAATTGATGAATGGGTGGCCACATCTTGACTTGGTGACAATTCTTATCTTCTTGTCTGCCACAAATGTCATTGATAACGTCATAATTTGAATAGACTTCAATCATGAACGTTCTAGGGAATTGTCTCATCTTTCCAGGGTAAAAATGTGAGATCATTTGGACTTATAGAACTCGAGATATGGGCTGAACACTGAACAGTGTCTGGGCTGCAGGACAGATTCGGACTTCTTCGTTGGTGCTACAATTTGGACTTGAAAACGGCCTTGTTAAATCTTGGGCTCCTCATGAAAGTTGTAGGCCTATGTCTCACCTTTCCATCCATATAAACTAGACCTAAATCCGAGATCTATAGCTCCAGATATGACCTAATTACCGAACAATGTTCCAGTTTGGACTGCACCAACATCTCTTTTCTAAGTTTGGCCATCTCTTTGTCCTTTCAATTTCAGTACTTCAACTCATCAATCAATTCTTTCATTTATGTGATAGGCCTGCATTTAAGATGAATATTTACCATAAATTAAAGGTATCTTATATTATTAGATATGTTATTATAAAACATGCTTTACTTAAGGAGTTATTGATACTTCAAGTGCAAAATGATGATATAAAACCTTGATAAAAATGCACTTTTAAGTACTAATCACACCCCCCAACCAGCTTATTACTAGTCCCTAGTAATCAAAGCGTTAAAATAGAAAAACAATTTGCAAATTCCACAAAGCAAGGCATTCATCATTCAACTTCCATTAATCTATCCAGATAAACAAACTCTCATTAAATTTATATATCTACTCAATACCTCTTAAACAAGATATTAATAAACCTTCCTTTTTATGTGCTCAATGTATGAAAACATAGATGATGGGGCTTTTATTGGAAGAAAAACAATATTTTGTTCTAATGTTTAAGGTTAACTTCCTTGGGTTGGGATTATTATCTTCTTCTTTTTTTCTTTTTCTTTTTCTTTTTCTTTTTTTTGTCATTTTTTTTCAATATATATACATATACTTAAAATACAATGCATCTTTAACCCATGTAACGAGCTTTCGGCTAATGACTCCCAGACCAGTTGGTCTTGGGGCATTAGGTGTTGAGACACCCCTATGAGCTTAGTAACTCGGGTTGCAGATACTGATACGTAGATAGTGCAATGTTTGATTCCCTTAAGCTTTTCTCCTTAACCCATGTAACAAGCTTTGGGCCAATAGCTCCCAAGTCAGTTGATTTTAGGGTATTAGGTGTTAAAACACCCCTTCGGGCTTAATTGCTTAGGTTATGGAGGCTTCGAAACCAAACTTATCTACGTTTTTATTATCATCATTTTCTTTTTGTTTTTTGTTTTTTGTTTTTTGCAAAATATAGACTATCCCTATCCTTTAGTTGTTACCTTTAACAAAAGAACATAAATAATGTAATAATCCAATGTGCAACCCACAATCATATGTTAAAGTGTGTGTGTGAAAATGAAGGTTTAAAAATACTTGTTAAATGAGTATATGAGCAGAATCAAGTGATAACAATGCGAGAGTTTGTAAACCTGAATATTTCAAGAAGTATTCTAATAGGCCTTGTTATGAATATTGCAAATAACCATTGGAAAATGTTTACTAAGATGCGTCTCAAGAGTCACTAAAATTCCTCCTTACTCTGCCATCCTAATAACAGTTTTGTCAAATAGTTTTAATAATAGAAAAAACAGTTAGTAAGTTAGTTTAGTTTTTTTTTTTGAAATGTCAACTACTACCCTCTCCCCCCAACCAGAACGAGACATTGTCCTCAATGTCATAAGATAGAAAGATAGAGTACAGAAGACATCACCTGAAACAACGAACACTGACAAACCTGAAACACACTTAAACAAATATAAGAAATAACAAAACAACATAGCATGCTAATAATAAAACCAAAAGACACGAGGATTCACAAACGAAGGTTCAAATCCAATCTAAGCTTTTTACGGCTTTCCTTAGTTGACCAATTTATACGACTCATGAAAGGATCAATTACAGGGGTGAAAGATTGTAGTTGGTCGATCAATTGTTCAGCAGTAGTAGCAGAGATTATGATTTGTCGTGCCGAAGATGTTAGAAATTCCTTTTCCACAGCTTGATCAAGAAAAGACAACAAATTATCATAAAAACCATTAACATTTAACAAACTTATAGGTTTATGGTGAATGTGAAGTTGAGCCCAAGAGGAAATATGAAAGATCTCTTCCAATGTGCCCAGACCACCTGGTAAGGCAATGAAGGCGTCAGCATGGTTAAACATTGCATTCATTCGATCAAACATTGTGGAGACCTGTAGTTCCTCTCCAATTGTTTTTCCAATGATGTCCCCTTTTGCTAAAGCCTTGGGGACGACCCCCAAAACTTGACTACCTCCTAAAAATGCAGCTATTGCCACACCCCCCATTAACCTAAGGCTGCCTCCTCCATACACTAAATGAATCTTTCTCTCAGCTAGTACCTGACCAAGATGATTTGCTGATTCTAAAAACTCTTTTTCTTTCCCAGGACTTGATCCACCGAAAACACAAATATTTTTGATGTGATGACTTGATGAACCTGCCACTTCTACACACTTCTATATTTGTTGAATGTATGGGTTGAGTAGAAATGAAGGGAAGGAAGAGAAGATTTTATAGATGAGAAATTGAAAATGCAATCATACCACCTATATGTAGGCCAGCTGGAGTCTCACTCTCTCTCTCTCTCTCTCCTTATTTATTTATTTATTTTGAAAAAGCATGTGTATGTACAGGTAGTTGTGATTGTGGCTCACATCTTCCCTTGGTTTTACGTCCAAGAACGGCTTAAACGCCCTCTATGGGTCGGGAATAGGCTTCCCATCCAATTTTCTTAAAAACTGGCAAACAGGGTCTTTTATAGTCAGATTCCCAAGACTAAGTCGATCATGTTCTTTATGGAATTGTGGCCATAAATCATGAATTGCACGATGCACATCTCCACTAGGATGCGTCTCAAGGGTTAATAGAAGATTATCTAAAGACCCCTTACTCAGGCCATCCTTAATGAATTGTATTTTATCTTCACGATTTATAGATACCATTCCTAAAGAACGACATTGTACATTACAAGTTCATCTGGCACATCTGTGACAGACTTTCAGTCGTTTTGCACGACGTTTCTTTGCAAAAGTGCTTTTACCTGTTCCAGGCATGTGTGAGATGAAAGAATTGGAGGACTCACCTGATAATCGGACCTTTGCTTCAATCAACCAACGGATATCTTTAGGAATTCTATGATTCATTAACAACCTCAATCTTGCACACCTAGCACGGTAAATTTTTGTAATCGCATTCTGAGGCAGAGCGGGAAAGTACTTTTTCAATTTTTCAAGAGTGGTGTCCATTTTCAAATGAGAATTGGAGAAGAGATTCAAAGAAAAGAGAAAGAGCAAGGAATTGCACAAATATATACAGATATTAGTTATTATGGGAAGCTAAAAGAACCGACTGAAGTCACGGAGTACCGTTATCCGCCATTTGACCGGGGTGAGAGAGACTAGCAAAACAAAATTCACACCAAAACAAAACACAAAACAATGTGAGAAAAAGAATCAAGCTTTATATACAAGATCACTTAATTCAATAGAGTCATTTTCAACTGAAAAATTGTCAAAGTAAACTTTCAAACGATGTCCATTTACCTTGAAAACATTGTCATTCTTTGGATTCTCGATATCACAAGCCCCATATGGACACACATGTTTCACAATAAAAGGACCGCTCCATCTTGATCTTAATTTTCCAGGAAATAAATGGAGTCGAGAATTATAAAGCAAGACTTTTTGACCAACATCAAATGTTTTTCTCAAGATTTTCTTGTCATGAAACTCTTTGATTCTTGCTTTATGAATTTTTGAATTCTCATATGCATCATTTCTTATTTCCTCAAGCTCATTTATTTGTAACTTACGCAGCTGACTAGCATCATCAAGGTTTGAATTGAAAGCTTTAATAGCCCAATAAGCTTTATGTTCAAGTTCCATAGGCAAGTGACAAGGTTTTCCATAGACTAGTCTATAAGGTGACATACCTAATGATGTTTTATAAGCAGTTCGATAAGCCCAAAGTGTATCATTAAGTCTTAAAGACCAATGTTTCCTATTAGGGTTCACTGTTTTCTCCAAGATTTGTTTGATCTCCCTATTAGCAAGCTCTACTTGTCCACTTGTCTGAGGGTGATAAGGGGTGGCAACTTTGTGTGTGATTCCATATTTCTTCATTAAAGACTTAAATGGCTTGTTGCAGAAATGTGTTCCACCATCACTTATCATGGCTCGAGGGATTCCAAATCGACTCAAAAATTTTCTTTCAAGAACTTTATCACTGTTTTGTGGTCATTGTTTCGACTTGGAATTGCCTCTATCCATTTTGAAACATAATCTACTGCGACTAATATGTACAAGAAACCAAATGATGGGGGAAATGGACCCATGAAATCTATACCCCAACAGTCAAATATCTCAATGACAAGAATAGGATTTAAAGGCATCATGTGACGTTTTGAAATAGATCCCAACTTTTGACAATTTTCACAAGTCTTACAGAACGCATGTGAGTCCTTGAACATGGTGGGCCAGTAAAATCCACTTTGTAAGATTTTTGCAGTGGTCTTTCTTGATGAGAAATGACCCCCACATGCCTCAGAATGACAAAATTTAATGACACTACTTACCTCATTGTCAAGAATGCATCTTCGAAATATTTGATCAGGACAATATTTGAATAAATAAGGGTCATCCCAATAAAAGTTCTTTACTTCGTTCAAGAACTTTCTTTTGTCTTGGGTACTCCAATGAGCCGGCAATTGTCCTGAAACAAGAAAATTAACAATACTAGCATACCAAGGCATTGTAGAGACAGAAAATAAAGATTCGTCAGGAAAGTAGTCATCGATTGGTGTGATGTCAGATCTCGAATCTGTTGTCAATCTTGACAAATGATCTGCGACAACATTTTCGGTCCCTTTCTTGTCTTTGATTGTGATATCAAATTCTTGAAGTAACAAAATCCACCGCACCAATCTAGCCTTAGAATCTTTCTTAGAAAGAAGATATTTCAATGCTGCATGATCACTAAAAACAACAACAGGTGAGCCAACAAGATAAGACCTGAATTTTTCACATGCAAATACTACTGCAAGTAATTCTTTTTTAGTGGTGGTGTAATTCATTTGAGCACTATTCAAAGTTTTACTTGCATAGTAAATCACATAGGGTTTCTTATCTTTTCTTTGTCCCAAGACAGCACCCACGGCATAATCACTAGCATCACACATTATTTCAAAAGGTAATGACCAATCAGGAGGTTGAACGACAGGAGCGGAAGTAAGCAGATTTTTAAGTTTAACAAAGGCTTCTTCACAATGTTCAGTCCATTCAAAAATATTATCCTTTGTTAGAAGGTTACTCAAGGGCTTAGATATCACACTAAAATCTTTGATGAACCTTCTATAAAAACCAGCATGTCCTAAGAATGATCTAACATCTTTAACAGATTTTGGTGTTGGCAAGTTAGCAATTAACTCGATTTTAGATTTGTCAACCTCAATTCCTTTTGATGAAACAATGTGACCAAGTACAATGCCGTTTGTTACCATGAAGTGACATTTTTCCCAATTCAGTACAAGATTCTTCTCTTCACACCTACTCAAAACCTTTTCTAAGTTAGTCAAACAATCATCAAATGAATCACCAAAAACAGAAAAATCATCCATAAAAATTTCAAGAAAACGTTCAACCATATCACTAAATATACTGAGCATGCATCTTTGAAACGTGGCTGGTGCATTACATAATCCAAAAGGCATCCTTCGATATGCAAAAGTACCAAATGGACATGTGAAAGTAGTCTTCTCTTGATCTTCCAATGCAATTTCAATTTGGTTATAACCTGAATAGCCATCTAGGAAACAATAAAATTCATGACCTGCAACTCTTTCTAGGATTTGATCCATGAAAGGTAAAGGAAAATGATCTTTTCTAGTCATTGAATTTAGTTTCCTATAGTCAATACACATGCGCCAACCAGTAATAGTCCTAGTTGGAATTAACTCATTTTTCTCATTTGTTATCACAGTGACTCCAGACTTCTTGGGTACAACTTGGGTAGGACTTACCCATTTGCTGTCAGAAATAGGATAAATGATTCCATTATCTAGAAGCTTAATGACTTCATTTTTCACTACTTCTTTCATATTAGGATTAAGCCTTCGTTGCATTTCTCTAGAGGGTTTAGCATTTTCCTCCAAATAAATCCTGTGTGTGCAAATCAAAGGACTAATTCCTTTTATGTCAGCTATGGTCCATCCTAATGCATTTTTGTGCATTTTCAGAGTTTGTAATAACTTACCTTCTTGATGTGCATTAAGTTTGGAAGAGATTATTACCGGAAAAGTTTCATTTTCTCCCAAAAATGAGTATTTGAGATTGAATGGTAACGGCTTCAAATCCAGTTTTGGTGGTTGAACACTTGAAGGTATGGACTCAATTGATCGTGGCGGTAATTCCTTAATTTTCGGTCTCCAACTATTTGCCTTTGATTCTTCCTGAAAATAAACCATTTGCAAATCATCAGATTCATCAATCTCAATTTCACTAGAAGTGGTTTGAAATTGGTCATGAACTAATTTTTCAGTAAAGTCCACTTCCTGTAAATCATTATCATCTCCAGGTTGCTTGCAAATGTTGAAAATATTCATCTCCAATGTCATGTTTCCAAATGATAGCTTCATCAGTCCATTCCTACAATTAATCAATGCATTAGAAGTTGCAAGAAACGAACGTCCTAAAATAACAGGAAATGAATTACATGCTTCAATAGGTTGTGTATCCAAGACAATAAAATCCACAGGGTAAATGAATTTATCGACTTGTACTAACACATCTTCAATTATTCCTCTAGGCACTTTTACAGATCTATCGGCAAGTAAAAGAGTTACAGAAGTTGGTTTTAACTTACCTAGATTGAGACTTTGAAAAACTGAATATGAAAGTAAATTCACACTAGCCCCAAGATCAAGTAAAGCTCTTTTAATTTTATGTTCTCCAATAAAGCATGAAATTGTAGGACAACCAGGGTCTTTATATTTCAAAGCATTATTGTTCTGAAGAATGACACTTACTTGTTCGGCTAAAAAGGCTTTCTTTTTGACATTCAGTTTTCTCTTCACAGTGCATAGATCTTTCAAAAATTTAGCATAAGAAGGAACCTGTTTAATAGCATCTAGCAAAGGTATATTGATCCTTACCTGTTTGAAGGTTTCAAAGATTTTAGAGTTGTGATTGACTTTCCTTTGTTTGGTCATGGCATGAGGAAATGGAAGTGTTGGCGGAGAATCAGTCTTTTTCTTTGGAATGATCAGATTCAACCCCTTTCTTACCCCCAGAGATTGACTCATCATCATTCTCACAAGGTTCAAGAATGGGTTTTTCAATAACCTTACCACTGCGAAGAGTGATGACTGATTTTACGTGATCCATGTGTTGGCTTCCCGAACTATTTGCATTCGCATTGTATTGCCCCTTGGGATTTTGTTGTGGTTGAGATGGAAACTTACCTTTCTCTTGAAAACTAAGAGCAGATGTCAATTTTGCAAGAGTATCTTTAACATCTGTCATGCTTTGAGCAAGTTGAGTGTTAATTGCCTCTTGCTTTTCCATATATACATGCAATGTTTCCTCAAGATTTCTTCTAGGAGGGGGAGCATAAGGAGGTGCATATCCATGACAATTTTGGAAATTATGGTGTGCTTGAAACGGTGGCTGTGAAGTTTGAGCATTATTGTTCTCACTCTTCCAGCTGAAATTTGGATGATTTCTCCAACCAGGGTTATATGTTTGCGAATATGGGTTATGGTTGGGCCTTTGAAAATTGTTTAATGCATGGGCTTGTTCATGGAGACATTCCTTAAAAGAGGGCAAAGTTGGACAGTCATTGGTTGAATGTTCATTGGTTTCACAGATTTGACACACAATGTCTTGAACAGATTTTAGTTGACCACTCTTTTTTAATTCTAGTGCCTCGACTTTTTTAGCTAAAGATGCAAACTTGGCTTAGAGGTCATGATTTTCCCTAAGGTTGTACATACCTCCACTAGATGTATGAGGTTGGGTTTTACTTGGTGCCTCATAAGTTCCTGTAGTGTCCCAATTTTGTGCATTTTCAGCTAGCAAGTCTAGGTACTCCATTGCTTCATTAGGGTCTTTATCCTCAAAAGTTTCATTGCACATCAATTCAACCATTTGCCTATCTCTAGGAGTTAACCCTTCATAAAAATGTGAAACCAATCTCCATATTTCAAAACCATGATGAGGGCAAGTATTAAGCAAGTCTCGATAGCTATCCCAACATTGGTAAAATGTTTCTCCTGGTTTTTGAGTAAAAGTGATTATTTGTCTTTTGAAAGAGTTTGTTCTGTGAGATGGAAAAAACTTCTTTAAAAATTGTTGTTGCATTTCATCCCAAGCACGAATAGATCCTGGTCTCAAATTTTGTAGCCATGTTTTAGCTTTATCTTTTAATGAAAAAGGAAAAAAGCTTTAACCTGATGGTGTTCATGCTACAATTTGAGTCATTATAGGTGTTACAGACCTCCTCAAATTCCCTTAAATGCAAGTATGGATTTTCTAAATCTAAGCCATGAAAAGAAGGTAAAAGTTGAATAATGCCTAGCTTAAAATTAAAATGAGATGCATCAGGAGGAAAAACTATGCATGAGGGTGCACTTGTTCTTGTGGGATTCATGTGGTCTCTAAGTGTTCTAACCCGAATATTCTCATTATTCTCATTATGAAGTGATTGGTTATCTTCTTCGGCCATATTTTCTGAAAATGATGAGGATACCCTACCAAGTCTACCACTTAATGTACGTGACCAAACTCTCATACACGTGTAAGAAGAGAATAAAAGGAAGGAGAAAACAAAAGAAAAGGAAATAACACAAAAGAAACAAAGTTAAATACAAGAAAAGTAAAAAGAGAAAATAAAATAAATACTATAATTTGTACAAGAATTTACCTCCCCGGCAACGGCCCCAAAAACTTGACACGACCAAAAGATTGATGTCTTCTCCCAAGTGCAGGAGTGTCGAAGTAATAAATAACCCGGCAAGACCGGGGCCGAACCACAGGGAGGTTAATTGTATAAATTATAAACAACAATAATACAACAACAATAGTAACAATAATAACAATAATAACAATAATAATAATAATAATAATAATAATAATAATACTCGTAGTAATAGTAATAATAATAATAATAGTAATAGTAGTAGTAATAATAATAATAATACCAATAATACTATTAATAATGATAATAATAAAGATGATGAAGAAGAAGAAGTTGATGAGAACTTTGAGATGGAAGATTAACGTAAGGATTAAACAATGATAACAACAAATGTCAAGGTTAGAGGATCCACTAATGGTATTTCAAACAAGTATAGTATAAACTTTTTTTATTCAATTGGAAACCACACACAAAGGAGGTTCCAATCAGATTATAAATTGTTAACATGATTACATTAGTTATCTTATTCGAATAATGCTAATACTTGTAAATGTTGTCAGGCATTCATGATTATAACTTATGTTAACAACAAATCAAGTTCCTTTCATAGCTCAGGTGTCGGTTATACCATATAGTATGGGCTATGAAAGTGCCAAGTATTTGTTGTACCAAGTGTTATACAACATAAATCTAGATTAACCATTTAACAAGCAAAGTATTAAAAGTGAACAAGATAACAAATATAGAGCATGTTAGTATCCAACATTAAGGTCCATGTTAAGTTTATATTATACTTATTTTTACACCATTAGTGTACCCTTTTCACCTTGACATAATTAACCTAGCTAGACATAATGAAAGAAAGAAACATAAATAAACAAGGAAAGGAAATGAAAAGCATAAGCAAGAAATTAATATAAGCAAAACTTAAGCATTACAAAATATAAAGAGAGAGCAAGAGCATGATCTTGATTTGAACACCAAGATGTCTAAATACATGGCAAATGCCTCCTTTTATAGGCCAAAATTCAGAACTATTGATTTGTTGACTAATTGATGAATGGGTGGTCACATCTTGACTTGGTGACAATTCTTATCTTCTTGTCTGCCAAAAACGTCATTGATAACGTCATAATTTGAACAGACTTCAATCATGAAAGTTCTAGGGAATGGTCTCATCTTTCCAAGGTAAAAAGTTTAGATCATTTGGACTTTTAGAACTCGAGATATGGGCTGAACATTGAACAGTGTCTGGGCTGCAGGACAGATTCAGACTTCTTCGTTGTTGCTACAATTTGGACTTGAAAACGGCCTTGTTAAATCTTTGGCTCCTCATGAAAGTTGTAGGCCTATGTCTCACCTTTCTATCCATATAAACTAGACCTAAATCTGAGATCTACAGCTCCAGATATGACCTGATTACCGAACAATGTTCTAGTTTGGACTGCACTAACATCTCTTTTCTAAGTTTGGCCATCTCTTTGTCCTTTCAATTTCCGTACTTAAACTCATCAATTAATCCTTTCATTTATGTGATAGGCCTGCATTTAAGATGAACATTTACCATAAATTAAAGGTATCTTTTATGATGAGATATGTTATTATAAAACATGCTTTAGTTAAGGAGTTATTGGTACTTCAAGTGCAAAATAATGATACAAAACCTTGATAAAAATGCACTTTTAAGTACTAATCAATGTTCCTTGAAGTACTTCTGAAAAGGACCCCTGTATTCACCACCATTTCAACTCAAATACATTTAAGTTTTTTACCAGTTTCTCTTTCAAATCTGGTATGGAAATCTTTAAAGACATCAATCACCTAATCTTTGGATTTCAAACAAGTGGCCCAATTTTTCCTGGAATGATCATTAATAAAACTAACAAAGTATAATGTACCTTCGAAAGACTTACCAGTCATAGAATAAACATCAATATGAACCAAGTCAAGAACATGTGATTTTTTATATGAAGGTGATCCTTAAAATGTAACTCTATGTTGTTTACCAACTAAAAAATAAGTGCAAGTGTTCAAGTACATACCTTTTAAAGGAAGGTAGTTCTTTTTGGCAAGGATGCCAAGACCTTTCTCACTCAAGTGTCTAAGCTATTTATTCCATAAATTAGTGGAAGAATCTTCAATTACATTCACCTTGTTTTTAATCGCCTTGGGTTGTGACATGTAGAGACCCCCATCTTTTTCCCTTTAGCAATAGTTAAAGAACTTTTAAAGAGCTTCTATTTACCATTCCAAAGTGACTATGATAGTCTTCTTCATCAAGTGTACTTGTAGAGATCAAGTGTAGGCACATATGAGTCATTTGCCTCACATCTTTGAGTAGCAACTTGCACCTAGTATTGATTTCTAACCAAATATCTCCAATGCCCACAACACCAGCCATCCCTTGGTTTCCCATCCTAACTTGACCAAAGTCACCAGTAGTTTAGGATGGGAATAAATCTCATCGGGGTGTAACATGGTAAGAAGTAGCTCAAACTACAACCCAAGTGGTATCTTGACATGCAAGATTAACATAACCATCATCATAAAGAATGGAAATATCAATATCGAATACAACTATAACTATATGATTATCTTCATTCTTGTCTTCGCCTTTACCCTTTTTATCTCTCTTGCGCTTTCTGCAATCTTTTTTAATATGCTTACGCTTGTCACAATAATAACACTTAATTCCCTTCCTTTAATGAGATCTCCCTCTAAGCTTCCCTTTGTCTTTTCTATTTACTTTGACTTCTCTCTAGGCTTTCTCTAACAATTGTATGAGACTCAAAAGTGCTTGTTGATTAGTACTTAAAAGTGTATTTTTATCAAGGTTTTGTATCATTATTTTGCACTTGAAGTACCAATAACTCCTTAACTAAAGCATGTTTTATAATAACAAGTCTGATACCATAAGATATCTTTAATTTATAGTAAATGTTCATCTTAAATGCAGGCCTATCACATAAATGAAAGGATTGATTGATGAGTTTAAGTAAGGAAATTGAAAGGACAAAGAGAGGGCCAAACTTAGAAAAGAGAGGGCCTATCAAAACCTAGAAAGATGGTGTTGGTGAAGAACATACAATTTTCATGATCAATATACAATTACTCTTGCCTCAATATGTTAAAAACACTTTATGGGTGTTTGAAATAGAACATAGGGAGGGGTTATAGATCATAATATCATCAAGATACATTACTATAAACTTTCCTAAAAAAAGGGTTTGAAACCTGATGCATTAACCCCATGAAGATACTAGGGGCATTAGACAACCCAAATAGCATCACCATCCATTTATACAATTCCCATTGTGTCTTGAAGTCAATGTTTTAGAATGCCTTAGAGCCAACTAGTTGATCCAACATGGTAATCAACCATGATATAACGTATCGGTATTTCATAGTGATCCGATTTATATCTCTATTATCCATAAATATATGCTATAAAGATTTAAAAGTGTCATTTTTGAGTTCAAATGATAGCAACAATGGAGAAGTCGACATCTGTCTTGCAGCCCAGACATTGTTTAGTGTTCAGCCCGTATCTCGAGTTCTAGAAGTCCAAATGACCTCATTCTTGTTTTGTTGGAAAGCTGAGACAATTTCCCAGAACTTTCATGAAGACTATCTATTCAAATTATGACGTTATCAATGATGTTTTTGGCATACAAGAAGATAAAGATTGTTACCAAGTCAAGATGTGGTCACCCACTCAACAATTAGTCAACAAATCAATAGTTCAGAATTTTGGCCTATAAAAGGAGGCATTTGCCATGTATTTAGGCATCTTGGTTTTCATATCAAGATCATACTCTTGCTCTCTCTTTATATTTTGTAATGCTTAAGTTTTGCTTATATTAATCTCTTGCTTATGCTTTTCATTTCCTTTCCTTGTTTATTTATGTTTCTCTCTGTCATTATGTTTAGCTAAGTTTATCATGTCAAGGTAAAAGGTTACACTAATGGTGTAAGAATAAGTATAATATAAACTCAACATGGACCTTAATGTTTGATACTAACATGTTTTATATTTGTTATCTTGTTCACTTTTAATACTTTGCTTGTTAAATGGTTAATCTAGATTTATGTTGTATAACCCTTGGTACAACAAATACTTGGCACTTTCATAGCCCAATCATATGGTATAACTGACACCTGTGCTATGAAAGGAACTTGATTTGTTGTTAACATAAGTTATAATCATGAATGTCTGACAACATTTACAAGTATTAGCATTATTCGAATAAGATAACTAATGTAATCATGTTAACAATTTATAATCCGATTGGAACCTCCTTTGTGTGTGGTTTCCAGTTGAGTAATAAAAAGAGTTTATACTATACTTGTTTGAAATACCATTAGTGGATCCTCTAACCTTGACAATTATTTTATCCTTGTTTAATCCTTACATAAATATCACATCTCAAAGCTCTCTTTAACTTATTATTATTGTTGTTGTTGTTTATAATTTATACAATTAACCTCCCTGTGGTTCGACCCCGGTCTTGCCGGGTTATTTATTACTTCGACACTCCTGCACTTGGGAGAAGACATCAATCTTTTGGTCATGTCACTTGTCCCTTTCCTCCTTTTTTGTTTTTGAGAATACTATCCTTCACTTTCTTTAAAATGATCTTTCCATTCTGAGCATAATTGATAAGTGACCCCACCAACGTCTCCTAATTATCTGTTAATAAACACAATAGAATTAGTGTCTACATCTCATCAGCTAACTCAAGATTCATCAATGACAGCTGATTCAGGAACCTTTTGAATTCATTTATATGTACTGAAGCATCTTCACCATCTTTGTACTTCAAATTCACAAGGTCTCTAATTACAAAACCTTATTTTGTGCACTCTCGTTAGCAAAGGTTTCTTCTGACATCTTCAAAATCGTATAGGAGTCAAATTCTTGAGAAATATAATTAATGAACTTAGAAGATACATATTTTCTAACATTAGTGGTAGCCTTTATATTAAGCCCATTCCATTTTGTTTCATCCATATCACCAAGCCTTATTCCTTTGCACTCAAGTGACAAAACCAAATCATTGCAATGTAGGTGATTCTCCATCATTGTTTTACATGGAAAATAATTAGAGGAAGCAAGCTTTATCATGCCTAAATCTTCCTTTTCCATTTTAACTGCACAAGAAATTCAATCTACAAAACCAGCTTTAATACCACTTTGTTGGGAAAACTAGACACCAATTTAACCAAATACACCATTCACAATTCACAAGTCCTAATTATTTTCCCTCTTTATGCAATCAAAATTAGGATCAACAAATCAATACAATCAATCACACAATCCATTTTGCTTTATTATGCCTTTTTATGTGGAAAACTTAATGCTAGAAAAACCACGGGACTGTAGTCAACTTAAGAACTTCAACTATAAAAAAATAAAGGGTTCATAAGTGTTCTTCCTTAGCTATAACAAAAGGCTACAACATATATATCATCAATAACAACCTTTTTTTGGAATACAACCAAATTAAAGAGAGAAAGGTTTGAGAAAATCTCACAACAATGATAGCCCTATTTTCTGCCAAAACAACCAACTTAGACACCACCAATCTTCAATCCAACTATCTAGAATGAAGAGCAACATGTCTGAAAGCTTATTTCAAAATCTCATCCTAATCCAATGATGAATAAGCTGTTAATTAGAGAACAAAGGCAGACTACTCAAGCTATCTCCTTTGGTTTTTCTCTCGTGCTCTCTCTTTTTCTCTTGCAAGATATTTTGCCATAATAATGAAATTTTCTATTTATATCACCTATCGCAACTTCTTTTCTTGATTTAAAATATGTTATATTCATATAGAGAATAATTTGAGATACATAATTGCACACCATAGAATAAATAATATTTCACAAGTACAAAATCACATAGCTTATGATGCAAGGGATTTCTTTTTATTATGCAATTTTATGTCATTAAGCATAATTTTCTATCTGACTATTAGATCATGCTAAAATTCTGCTAAAAGATTCTAAACACCCTATTTCCTATAGGGTTGCAATTTCACAGCAAACAAATATTAGGAAAGTCTTTTGATATTGTCCATACATTACTATTTGAGATTTTCTATATTTTTCTAGTTGGTTTAGGATTTTGTTTTTCTATTTGGTTTAAAATTCTTTTATTATTTTTCCAGTTTTATTTAGGATATTGTTACTAGTTTTTTTGGAATTTTATTACTTTTCCTTTATTTTTAGGTTTCATTATTGATTTAGGTAAGTTTCTAAGTTTATTTAAGGAGTTGTAAACCTATTAATAAAATTTTAAATTATGATTTCTATGTGATCCCTATTAGGTCCAATTTTTAGTTGTTATGCTTGTTATCTTTCTTGTGGTACTTTCTTCTACATCAGTTGGTATTAGAGCCCACAATACTTGGTTGTTATTTTTATTTGTTGTGTGGTGCAGAACAACTATGGTTGGAAGAGAGCCCAACGATCCTTAGCGGTTATTTTGTTTTTTTTTTTTTTGTGCTGTATAACAACTATGCCTAGAAAAGGTTGCAGAATAAGATGTGCTTGTGTAGGAGAATGGTGAGGTTCTTTTTTAGAAAAAGACATCCAAGAACTAGTGTGTTGTTTTTATCTACATCAATTATTGTCATTTGAAATCCTAGTGATGGTACCCATGATGGGGCAATTAGCATAAAAGGTATTGTATTAAAGATCTACGATGGAGTAACATGTACAAAGGTGTTGTGTAAGAGACCCATGATAAGGTGCCCTGTACAAAGGTGTTAAGATCCTATGACAGGGTGACTCACACAATTTTTTTTTTTTTATGGAGGATAGTTTCTAACTGAAGACTAAACTCGGGGACGAGTTCCTTCCAAAGCAAGGACATTGATACAAGAGCTTTTTTAGGAAAATAGATATTTTCCTTAGTTATTTTTTTTTTTTTAGAAAAATATATAACAATAAAAATTTAATTAGGGTTTTTGTGTGATCCTTATTTGGCATATTTTCATTAGTTATTTTTATTAGTGTCAATGATAAGGGATTCGTTACAAGTCAAAACCGTCAAAGATTAAAAACAAAACACCATAAGTATGAGGAGATAGCAAAAATATCCAAATTTTATTCATCTATGTCTCAACTTGCGAAAAACCTATTACAACCTTTTTTTTATAGAAAAAACTAAAAAACCCTAATAATACTGAATAAGAAAAATAAACTAGGAAACAATTGTATAAGAGGGAAAAACTAGAAAAGCATCATAACAAATAACAAGGAAAAAACAAATATGAAAAAAAATAAACTAAGAAAAATATCTATTTTCTTAAGAAAAAAACTCATGCATCAACTTACCTCCATCTGACAACTCAACATAAATCTTCCTAAAAGATGAATATAGTAGGTACAACTCCTAAAAAGGTATCAAATGTTTCCACCTGGGTATGCAAAATACTGTATAGGATAACATATCTATGAATTGTGATGAAAACCTTATTAAGACTATTAGATTAGTTCCCTAGGAAAAAAAGTAAAGGAGATAGAAATGACACCAACTTAGCATATTGATAACTCAATTTATATTATCCATTAATGTACTTTAAAGTCTCTTAATAAATGATGAGTATGAATTTCTTCTCTACTTTGTAATGCCATTTAATGCCTAGAAAATGAAATAGAATTCTAAGTCATACATTGAGTAATTTGTTTTAAGCTCATTAGCTTCAAATTGACAAAAGGCTACGCGCCTACCATATTGGCTAAGGACACCTCCAATGCTAGGTCTAATGCATCACAATTCATCTTAAACAATTTGTCAAAATTAGAAAGTGCCAACATAAGAGCCTCAATAATCTTCTACTTTACTAATTAATAATTGGCTTCTTTTCTTCCATCCACTAGAAGGAGCACCCTTTTAGACACTTAATATTTGGCACGATCAGAGTGCTAAAATTATGCATGAATCGTCGATAAAAAGAAAATAGTTTTTTGGAAATTCCTAACCTCATTAATACTTTTTTGAGTACATCATTCCACATTTTTCTCTACCTTAGACTGATTAGCCTGCACACCATTGATAAAAAAAATAAAACCTAGAAAGATGGTGTTGGTGAAGAACATACAATTTTCATGATCAATATACAATTACTCTTGCCTCAATATGTTAAAAACACTTTATGGGTGTTTGAAATAGAACATAGGGAGGGGTTATAGATCATAATATCATCAAGATACATTACTATAAACTTTCCTAAAAAAAGGGTTTGAAACCTGATGCATTAACCCCATGAAGATACTAGGGGCATTAGACAACCCAAATAGCATCACCATCCATTTATACAATTCCCATTGTGTCTTGAAGTCAATGTTTTAGAATGCCTTAGAGCCAACTAGTTGATCCAACATGGTAATCAACCATGATATAACGTATCGGTATTTCATAGTGATCCGATTTATATCTATATTATCCATAAATATATGCTATAAAGATTTAAAAGTGTCATTTTTGAGTTCAAATGATAGCAACAATGGAGAAGTCGACATCTGTCTTGCAGCCCAGACACTATTTAGTGTTCAGCCCGTATCTCGAGTTCTAGAAGTCCAAATGACCTCATTCTTGTTTTGTTGGAAAGCTGAGACAATTTCCCAGAACATTCATGAAGACTATCTATTCAAATTCTGATGGTAGCAATGACGTTTTCTGTAAACAAAAAGATAAGGAATGTTACCAAGTCAAGAGGTGGCCACCCACACAACAATTAGTCATCAAATCAATAGTTCTGAATTTTGGCCTATAAAAGGAGGCATTTGCCATGCATTTAGGCATCTTGGTTTTCAAATCAAGATCATTTCCTTACTTGCTTTCTTTCTTTGTAGTTTTAATGTTCTAGTTTTATTTCATGTTATAGTTTCATTAATATCTTTTTTATGCCTTTTATTTCCTTTACTATACTTATATAATCATGTTCTCCTCTTATTTATTTATGTTTCTCTTCTTCATCATGTTTAGCTAAGTTTATCATGTCAAGGTGAAAAGGGTACACTAATGGTGTAAGAATAAGTATAATATAAACACAACATGAACTTTAATGTTTGATACTAACATGTTTTGTATTTGTTATCTTCTTCACTATTAATACTTTGCTTGTTAAATGGTTAATCTAGATTTATGTTGTATAACCCTTGGTACAACAAATACTTGGCACTTTCATAACCCAACTATATGGTATAACCGACATCTGTGCTATGAAAGGAACTTGATTTGTTGTTAACATAAATTAACATCATGAATACTTGACAACATTTACAAGTATTAACATTATTCGAATAAGATAACTAATATAATCATGTTAAAAATTTATAATCCGATTGTAACCTCCTTTGTGTGTGGTTTCCAGTTGAGTAATAAAAAGAGTTTATACTATACTTATTTAAAATACCATTAGTGGATCCTCTAACCTTGACAATTGTTTTATCCTTGTTTAATTCTTACATCACTATCCCATAAAATTCTCATAAACTCTTTGTTTTATTAAATATATATATATATATATTATTTGTAATTTATATAGTTCACCTCCCTGTGGTTCGACCCCGGTCTTGTCGGGTTATTTATTACTTCGACACTCCTACACTTGGGATAAGACATCAATCTTTTGATCGTGTCAAGTTTTTGGCGCCGTTGCCGGGGAGGTAAATTCTTGTACAAATTATAATATTTATTTTATTTTTTCTTTTCACTTCTCATTTTATCTAACTTTTGTTTCTTTTGTTTTGTTTTGTTTCTTCTTTTTTTTGTTTCTTTTCTCCATTTTATTCTCTTCCTACACGTGCATGAGAATTTGGTCATATACATTAAGTGGTGGACTTTGTAGGGTATCCTCATCATTTTCAGAAAATATGGCCGAAGAAGATAACCAGTCGCTTCATAATGAGAATAATCGAGTTAGAACACTTAGAGACTACATGAATCCTACAAGAACAAGTACACCCTCAAGTATAGTTTTCCCTCCTGATGCATCTCACTTCAATTTTAAGTCAGATATTATTCAACTTTTACCTTCTTTTCATGGCTTAGATCTAGAAAATCCATACTTGCATTTGAGAGAATTTGAAGAAGTTTGTAACACTTATAATGACTCAAATTGTAGCATGAACACCATTAGATTAAAGCTTTTTCCTTTTTCATTAAAAGATAAAGCTAAAACATGGCTACAAAATTTGAGACCAGGATCCATTCATGCTTGAGATGAAATACAACAATAGTTTTTAAAAAAGTTTTTCCCATCTCACAAAACGAACTCTTTCAAAAGATAAATCACCACTTTCATTAAAAAACCAGGAGACACATTTTACCAATGTTGGGATAAGTATCGAGACTTGCTTAATACGTGCCCTTATCAGGGTTTTGAAACATGGAGATTGGTTTCGCATTTTTATGAAGGGTTAACACCTAAAGATAGACAAATGGTAGAATTGATGTGCAATGGAACTTTTGAAGATAAAGACCCTAATAAAGCAATGGAGTACCTAGACTTGCTAGCTGAAAATGCTCAAAATTAGGACACTACAGGCATTTATGAGTCACCAAGTAAAACTCAACCTCATACATCTAGTGGAGGAATGTACAACCTTAGGGAAGATCATGACCTCCAAGCTAAGTTTGCATCTTTAGCTAAAAAAGTCGAGGCACTAGAATTGAAAAAAAGTGGTCAATTAAAATCTGTTCAAGATATTGTGTGTCAAATCTGTGAAACCAATGAGCACTCAACCAATGACTGTCCAACTTTGCCTTCTTTCAAGAAATGCCTCCATGAACAAGCCCATGCTTTAAACAGTTTCCAAAGGCCCAATCATAACCCATACTCGCAAACATACAATCATGGATGGAGAAATCACCCAAATTTTAGTTGGAAGAGTGGTAACAATAATGCACAAACCTCACAGCCACCATTTCAAACACACCATAATTTCCAAAATTCACATGGATATGCACCTCCTTATGCTCCACCTCCTAAAAGAAATCTTGAGGAAACATTGCATGTATTCATTGAAAAGCAAGAGACAATCAACACTCAACATGCTCAAAGCATGACAGATTTTAAAGACACTCTTGCAAAATTCACATGTGCTCTCAGTTTTCAAGAGCAAGGTAAGTTTTCATCTCAACCATAGCAAAATCCAAATGGGCAATACAATGCAAATGCAAGTAGTTATGGAAGCCAACACATGGATCAAGTCAAATAAGTCATTACTCTCCACAGTGGTAAGGTTATTGAAAAACTCTTTCTTGAACCTTGTGAGAAAGATGATGAGTCAATCTCTGAGGGTAAGGAAGGGGTTGAATCTGAACATTGCAAAGAAAAGACTGATTCCCCGCCAGGACTTCTATTTCCTCATGCCATGACCAAACAAAGGAAAGTCAATCACAACTTTGAAATCTTTGAAACTTTCAAGTAGGTAAGGATCAATATACCTTTGTTGGATGTTATATAACAAGTACCTTCTTATGCTAAATTTTTAAAAGATCTGTGCACTGTGAAGAGAAAACTGAATGTGGAAAAGAAAGCCTTTTTAGCTGAACAAGTAAGTGTTATTCTTCATAACAATAATGCTTTGAAATATAAAGACCCTGGTTGTCCTACAATTTCTTGCTTTATTGGAGAACATAAAATTGAAAGAGCTTTACTTGATCTTGGAGCTAGTGTGAATCTACTTCCATATTCGGTTTTTCAAAATCTCAATCTAGGTGAGTTAAAACCAACTTCTGTAACTCTTTTACTTGCTGATAGATCTGTAAAAGTGCCTAGAGGAATAGTTAAAGATGTGTTAGTACAAGTTGATAAATTCATTTATCCTGTGGATTTTATTGTCTTGGATACACAACATGTTGAAGCATGTAATTTAATTCCTGTTATTTTAGGACGTTCATTTCTTGCAACTTCTAATGCATTGATTAATTGTAGGAATGGACTGATGAAACTATCATTTGGAAACATGACATTGGAGATGAATATTTTCAACATTTGCAAGCAACCTGGAGATGATAATAATTTACAGGAAGTGGACTTTACTGAAAAATTAGTTCATGATCAATTTCAAACCACTTCCAGTGAAACTGAGATTGATGAATTTAACGATTTGCAAATGGTTTATTTTCAGGAAGAATCAAAGGCAACTAGTTGGAGACCAAAATTCAGGAATTGCCACCACGATCAATTGAATCCATACCTTCAAGTGTTCAACCACCAAAACCTGATTTGAAGCCGTTACCATTCAATCTCAAATACTCATTTTTGGGAGAAAATGAAACTTTTCCGGTAATAATCTCTTCCAAACTTAATGCACATCAAGAAGGTAAGTTATTACAAACTCTGAAAATGCACAAAAATATATTAGGATGGACCATAGCTGACATAAAAGGAATTAGTCCTTTGATTTGCACACACAAGATTTATTTGGAGGAAAATGCTAAACCCTCTAGAGAAATACAATGAAGGCTTAATCCTAATATGAAAGAAGTAGTGAAAATGAAGTCATTAAGCTTCTAGATAATGGAATCACTTATCCTATTTCTGACAGCAAATGGGTAAGTCCTACCCAAGTTGTACCTAAAAAGTCTGGAGTCACTTTGATAGCAAATGAGAAAAATGAGTTAATTCCAACTAGGACTATTACTGGTTGGCGCATGTGCATTGACTATAAGAAACTTAATTCAATGACTAGAAAAGATCAATTTCCTTTGCCTTTCATGGATAAAATCCAGAAAGAGTTACAGGTCATGAATTTTGTTGTTTCCTAGATGGCTATTCAGGTAACAACCAAATTAAAATTGCATTGGAAGATTAAGAGAAGACTACTTTCACATGTTCATTTGGTACTTTTGCATATCAAAGGATGCCTTTTGGATTATGTAATGCACCAGCCACATTTCAAAGATGCATGCTTAGCATATTCAGTGATATGGTTGAACGTTTTCTTGAGATTTTTATGGATGATTTTTCTGTTTTTGGTGATTCATTTGATAATTGTTTAACTAACTTGGAAAAAGTTTTGAACAGGTGTGAAGAGAAGAATCTTGTGCTGAATTAGGAAAATGTTATTTTTTGGTAACAAACGGCATTGTACTTGGTCACATTGTTTCATCAATAGGAATTGAGGTTGACAAATCTAAAATCGAGTTAATTGCCAACTTGCCAAAACTAAAATCTGTTAAAGATGTTAGATCATTTTTAGGACATGCTGGTTTTTATAGAAGGTTCATCAAAGATTTTAATATAATATCTAAGCCATTGAGTAACCTTCTAACAAAGAATAATATTTTTGAATGGACTGAATATTGTGAAGAAGCCTTTGTTAAACTTAAAAACTTGCTTACTTCTGCTCCTATCATTCAACCTCCTGATTGATCATTACCTTTTGAAATAATGTGTGACGCTAGTGATTATGTCGTGGGTGCTGTCTTGGGACAAAGAAAAGACAAGAAACCTTATGTGATTTACTATGCAAGTAAAACTTTAAATAGTGCTCAAATGAATTACACTACCACTGAAAAAGAATTACTTACAGTAGTATTTGCATGTGAAAAATTCAGATCTTATCTTGTTGGCTCACCCGTTGTTGTTTTTAGTGATCATGCAGCATTGAAATATCTTCTTTCTAAGAAGGATTCTAAGGCTAGATTGATGCGGTAGATTTTGTTACTTCAAGAATTTGATATCACAATCAAAGTCAAGAAAGGCACCGAAAATATTGTCGCAGATTATTTGTTAAGACTGACAACAGATTCGAGATCTGACATCACACCAATCGATGACTACTTACTTGATGAATCTTTACCTTTTATCTATACAATGCCTTGGTTTGCTAATATTGTTAAATTTCTTGTTTTAGGACAATTGTCAGCTCATTGGAGTACCTCAGACAAAAGAAAGTTCTTCAACGAAGTGAAGAACTTTTATTGGGATAACCTTTATTTATTCAAATATTGTGCTGATCAAATATTTTGAAGATGCATTCCTGACAATGAGGTAAGTAGTGTCATTAAATTTTGTCATTCTAAGGCATTTGGGGGTCATTTCGCATTAAGAAAGACAACTGCAAAAATCTTACAAAGTGGATTTTACTAGCCCACCATGTTTAAGGACTCACATGCATTCTACAAGACTTGTGAAAATTGTCAAAAGTTGGGATCTATTTCAAAACGTCACATGATGTCTTTAAATCCTATTCTTGTCATTGAGATCTTTGACTGTTGGGGTATAGATTTCATAGGTCCATTCCCTCCATCATTTGGCTTCTTGTACATATTAGTCGCAGTTTATTATGTTTCAAAATGGATAGAGGCAATTCCAAGTCGAAACAATGACCACAAAACAGTGATAAAGTTTTTGAAAGAAAATATTTTGAGTCGATTTGGAATCCCTCGAGCCATGATAAGTGATGGTGGAACACATTTATACAACAAGTCATTTGAGTCTTTAATGAAGAAATATAGAATCACACACAAAGTTGCCACCCCTTATCACCCTCAGACAAGTGGATAGGTAGAACTTGCTAAAAGGGAGATCAAACAAATCTTGGAAAAAACAGTGAACCCTAATAGGAAGGACTGGTCTTTAAGACTTAATTATGCACTTTGGGCTTATCGTACTGCTTTTAAAACATCATTAGGTATGTCACCTTATAGGTTGGTCTATGGAAAATCTTGTCACTTTCCTGTGGAACTTGAACATAAAGCTTATTGGGCTATCAAAGCTTTCAATTCAAACCTTGATGATGCTAGCCAGCTGCGTAAGTTACAAATAAATGAGCTTGAGGAAATAAGAAATGATGCATATGAGAATTCAAAAATTCATAAAGCAAGAATCAAAGAGTTTCATGATAAGAGAATCTTGAGAAAAACATTCGATGTTGGTTAAAAAGTTTTGCTTTATAATTCTCGACTCCATTTATTTCCTGGAAAGCTAAGATCAAGATGGAGCGGTCCATTTATTGTGAAACATATGTATCCTTATGGGGCCTTTGATATTGACAATCCAAAGAATGACAATGTTTTTAAGGTAAATGGACATCGTTTGAAAGCTTGCTTTGATAATTTTCCTAGTGAAAATGAATCCATTGGTTTGAATGATCCTATATATAAAGGTTGATTATTTTGTTTTTCTCACATTATCTTTGTATTTCTTTTTGGTGTGACTCTTGTTTTGCTAGTCTTTCTCCAATCCCGGTCAAATGGCGGATAACGGTACTCCGTGACTCTTAAGTCGGTTCTTTCAGTTTCCCATGATAATTGATATTTGTGTATATATTTGTGCAATTCTTTGCTTTTTCTCCTTTTTTTGCATCGCTTCTTCAATTCTCATTTGAAAATGGACACCATGCCTGAAAAATTGAAAAAGTAGTTTCCCCCTTTGCCTCCAAATGTGATTACAAAAATTTACCATGCTAAGTGTGAAAGATTGAGGTTGTTAATGAATCATGGAATTCTTGAAGATATTCGCTGGCTAATTGAAACAAAGGTCCGATTATCAGGTGAGTCCTCCAATTCTTTATTTTCATACATGCCTGGAACATGTAAAAGCACTTTTGCAAAGAAACGTCGTGCAAAACAACTGAAAGTCTGTCACAGATGTGCTAGATGGACTTGTAATGCAACATGTCGTTCTTTAGAAATGGTATCTGTAAACCGTGAAGATAAAATACAATTCATTAAGGATGGCCTGAGTAAGGGGTCTTTAGATAATCTTCTATTGACTCTTGAGAGATGTGCATTGTGCAATTCATGATTTATGGCCACAATTTAATAAAGAACATGCTTGATATAGTCTTGGGAATCTGACTAAAAAAGACTTTGTTTGCCAGTTTTTAAGAAAACTGGATGGGAAGCCTATCCCCGACCCATAAAGGGCGTTTAAGCCGTTCTTGGACCTAAAACCAACGGAAGATGTGAGCCACAATCACAACTACTTGTACATACACATGTTTTCAAAAAAGAGAGAGAGAGAGAGAGAGAGTGAGACTCCAGCTGGCCTACATATAGATGGTATGATTGCATTTTCAATTACTCATCTATAAAATCTTCTCTTCCTTCCCTTTATTTCTACTCAACTCATACATTCAACAGATATAGAAATGTGTAGAAATGGTAGGTTCCTCAAGTCATGAAATAAGAAATATTTGTGTTTTCGGTGGATCCAGTCCTGGGAAAGAAAAGGAGTTTTAAGAATCAGCAAATCATCTTGGTCAGGTACTAGCTGAGAGAAAGATTCATTTAGTGTATGGGGGAGGCAGCCTTGGGTTAATGGGGGGTGTGTCAATAGCTATATTTTTAGGAGGCAGTCAAGTTTTGGGGGTCGTCCTCAAAGCTTTAGCAAAAGGGGACATAATTGGAAAACAATTGGAGAGGAACTACAGGTCTCCACAATATCTGATCGAATGAATACAATGTTTAACCATATTGACGCCTTCATTGCTTTACCAGGTGGTCTGGGCACATTGGAAGAGATCTTTCATATTTCCTCTTGGGCCCAACTGTACATTCACCATAAACCTATAGGTTTGTTAAATGTTAATGGTTTTTATGATAATTTGTTGTCTTTTCTTGATCAAGATGTGGAACAGGAATTTCTAATATCTTCGGCATGACAAATCATAATCTTTGCTACTACTGTTGAACAATTGATTAACTAACTATAGTCTTTCATCCCTGTAATTGATCCCTCCATGATTCACATAAATTGGTCAACTATGGAAAGTCGTAAAAAGCTTAGATTGGATTTGAGCCTTCATTTGTGAAACCTTGTGTCCTTCGTTTTTATTAATAGCATATTATTTTGTTTTGTTATTTCTTATATTTGTTTAAGTGTGTTTCAGGTTTGTCACTGTTCGCTGTTTCAGGTAATGTTTTCTATACTCTCTTTCTACCTTAGGACATTGAGGACAATGTCTCGTTTTGGTTGGGGGGAGAGGGTAGTAGTTGACATAAAAAAAACTAACTTACTAACTATTTTTGTTATTATTAAAACCATTTGACAAAACTGTTATTAGGATAGCAGAGTAAGGAGGAATTTTATTGACTCTTGAGACGCATCTTAGTAAATATTCTTATCAAGGTCTATCAGAATACTTCTTGAAATATTCAGATTTGCAAACTCTTGCATTGTTATCACTTGATTCTCCTCATATACTTATTTAACAAGTATTCTTAAACCTTCATTTTTACACACACACACTTTAACATATGATTGTGGGTTGCATATTGGATTATTACATTATTTATGTTCTTTTGTTAAAGGTAACAACTAAGGGAAAGAGATAGTATATAATTTGCAAAAAAAAAAATATTGATGATAATAAAAACGTAGATAAGTTTGGTTTCGTAGCCTCCTTAACCTAAGCAATTAAGCCCAAAGGGGTGTTTTAACATCTAATACCCTAAAGTCAACTGACATGGGAGCTATTGGCCTAGTGCTTGTTACATGGGTTAAGGAGAAAAGCTTAAGGGAATCAAACATTGCACTATCTATGTATCAGTATCTGCAACCCGAGTTACTAAGCTCGTAGGGGTGTCTCAACACCTAATGCCCTAAGACCAACTGGTCTGGGAGTCATTAACCGAAAGCTCGTTACATGGTTAAAGATGCATTGTGTTTTAAGTTATATGTATATATATTTAAAAAAAAGAAAAAAAAAAGATAATAATCCCAACCCAAGGAAGTAACCTTAGAAAGACATTAGAACAAAATATTGTTTTCTTCCAATAAAAGCCCCATCATCTATGTTTTCATACATTGAGAATATAAAAAAAGGTTTATTAATATCTTGTTTCAACAATATGAAGCATATATATAAATTTAATGAGAGTTGGTTTATTTGGATATATTAATGGAAGTTGAATGATGAATGTCTTACTTTGTGGAACTTGCAAATTGTTTTTCTATTTTAACGCTTTGATTACTAGAGACTAGTAATAAGTTGGTTAAGGGGTGTGATTAGTACTTAAAAGTGCATTTTTATCAAGGTTTTATATCATCATTTTGCACTTAAAGTATCAATAACTCTTTAACTAGAGCATGTTTTATAATAGCATATCTAATAATATAAGATACCTTTAATTTATGGTAAATGTTCATCTTAAATGCAGGCCTATCACATAAATGAAAGGATTGATTGATAAGTTTAACTACTAAAATTAAGAAGACAAAGAGAGGGCTAAGCTTAGAAAAGAGATGTTGGTTCAGTCCAAACTGGAACACCATTCGGTTATATGTATTGGATCATAACTGGAGCTGTAGAACTTGGATTTAGTTCCGGTTTATATATATGGAAAGCTAAGACATAGGCCTAAAACTTTCATGAAGAGGCCAAGATTTAAAAGTGCTATTTCGAGTTCAAATGATAGCAACAACTGAGAAGTCGGAATCTGTCTTGCAACCAAGACAATGTTCAGTGTTCAGCCCATATCTCGAGTTTTAGAAGTCCAAATGCATCGATTCTTGTTTTGTTGGAAAGCTAAGACAAGTTCCCCGAACTTTCATGAAGACTATCTATTCAAAGTGTGATGTTAGCAATGACGTTTTCTGCAGACAAGAAGATAAAGATTGTTACCAAGTCAAGAGGTGGCCACCCACACAACAATTAGTCATCAAATTATAGTTCTAAATTTTGGCCTATAAAAGGAGGCATTTTCCATGCATTTAGGCATCTTTGTTTTCAGATCAGATCATTTCCTTACTTGTTTTCTTTCTTTGTAGTTTTAATGTTCTAGTTTTATTTCATGTTATAGTTTCATTAATATCTTTTTTATGCCTTTCATTTCCTTTACTATACTTATATAATCATGCTCTC
Source organism: Populus trichocarpa (assembly GCF_000002775.5). Taxonomy (NCBI): domain Eukaryota; kingdom Viridiplantae; phylum Streptophyta; class Magnoliopsida; order Malpighiales; family Salicaceae; genus Populus; species Populus trichocarpa. The sequence continues at coordinate 18,505,736 of NC_037286.2, read as the reverse complement.
CTCTTACTTATTTATGTTTCTCTTCTTCATCATGTTTAGCTAAGTTTATCATGTCAAGGTGAAAAAGATACACTAATGGTGTAAGAATAAGTATAATATAAACACAACATGGACTTTAATGTTTGATACTAACATGTTTTGTATTTGTTATCTTATTCACTCTTAATACTTTGCTTGTTAAATGGTTAATCTAGATTTATGTTGTATAACCCTTGGTACAACAAATACTTGGCACTTTCATAGCCCAACTGTATGGTATAACCGACACCTGTGCTATGAAAGGAACTTGATTTGTTGTTAACATAAATTAACATCATGAATACCTGACAACATTTACAAGTATTAACATTATTCGAATAAGATAACTAATGTAATCATGTTAACAATTTATAATCCGATTGGAACCTCCTTTGTGTGTGGTTTCCAGTTTAGTAATAAAAAGATTTTATACTATACTTATTTGAAATACCATTAGTGGATCCTCTAACCTTGACAATTGTTTTATCCTTGTTTAATTCTTACATCAATATCCCATAAAATTCTCATAAACTCTTTGTTTTATTAAATATATATATTATTTTTAATTTATATAGTTCACCTCCTTGTGGTTCGACCCCGGTCTTGTCGAGTTATTTATTACTAAGACACTCCTGCACTTGGGATAAGACATCAATCTCTTGTCGGCTAAGCTTAGAAAAGAGATGCTGATTGAATTCAAATTGAAACACCATTCAGTTATTAGATCATAACTAGAGCTGTAGAACTTGGATTTAGGTCTCGTTTATATGGATAGAAAGCTAAGATATAGGCCTAAAACTTTCATGAAGAGTCCAAGATTCAAAAGGACCATTTTCAAGTTCAAATTAACAATTTATAATCCGATTGTAACTTCCTTCGTGTGTGGTTTCCAGTCAAGTAATAAATGGAGTTTATACTATACTTATTTGAAATACCATTAGTGGATCATCTAACCTTGACATTTGTTTTATCCTTGTTTAATCTTTTTATCATTATCACATCTCAAAGTTCTCTTCAACATCAATATCATTTTATTGTTTATAATTTTATATAGTTCACCTCCTTGTGGTTCGACCCCGGTCATACCGGGTTATTTATTACTTCCTGCACTTGGGATAAGACATCAACTCTTTGATCGTGTCAACAACTAGTCCCTTACCTAGACTCTCACAGACCATAGGTTCCTAGTAACCATAATACTAGGTGGAGACTCCTAAACTTTAATCATAGTTTTATGATTAAACCCAAAACATTTTCCTTCCCAATAACACACACCTCTTCAGGAGGCGTGAAAAGCTCGATGTCGCACCCTGCGACAGTGCCTTTAAGCCCTCACCTTCTAGATGGTATGTTGTTTAGCCCCTATCTCCATTATATATTGATTCTAGCATTATCACTTTCTGAGTATACCTTTGATCCCTCACCTTCTAGATAACACATTGTTTAGCTTCTATCTCTTTTGGATATTGCTTTTGGCACTATCATTTTCTGAGTGCATCTTTGAGCCTCTCAGTATGGCATATGATAATATATCATGTTGTTTTGCATGCTTGAATGTTTGGTTAATCATTTGTGAACCCATAGCAATTTATGTTAAGTTTTGATGTTGTTGTGGATTAGGCTGTTTTAGGGTAGCTTGTTGGTTTTGTTGAAGTTGTAAGCATGTTGTTTGAGCTTAAAAACAATGAATTTAATCAATGGAACATTGTTATTGCCTGAGAGAACGCTTGATTAGCTTGTTGCAGACATTGGCTTTGTTTGTTGTTTTTACTCTTGATTTTTTTTTTGTTTCTTGTTGTTTTGATAGTTCAAACAAGTTGTATTGAGCATGCTTAGGCTTTGGTTGTTACGTTTAGATTGCTTTTCTAGGTTTTAGTGGATTTTCTGGGTTTAAGGCATTTCTAGGTTGATGTTCATTTGTTAAACATTGTCTTAGGTCCCTGTTTTCGATGTCTTTTTAGTCGATTAATGGTTCTTACATATGGGTGCATATTGTTGATCATAAATCTAGGGTATTAATAACTTAAAAATACCAAATTCATGGATTTTGATCTTCGATTCTTTCATTTTATTTTTTTGCATAAAATCAATTAATCATGATAATTTTGTGTTTGTTGTGATGATCCAACCTTCAATGTGTTTTTAAATGATGGTTTACATGTTTCTGCACATTTAATTTAACGTAAACTTGTTTGGTTTACGATCCACGTTTCTGCATTCTTCATATGTGTTCTTCTTGTTCTTGACAAAAAAAAATCGTTTGATTTTCAAATTTTCATTCTTGTTTCTGCATTTTTTAAGCCTCTGATTTTTAGTTAAGGGCGTGTTTGATAAACACATCCTTTTGATTATCCAATAATGTTTATTTTCTTTTTTTTATACTTTTTCCAAACAAATCTCAAATAATTTTCAAGAAATTCTGAAAAAGTTTAGGGACCATTTTAAATTTAATTGTGGGTCCTTCATGTGTTTTCCAACCTTTTCATTTAATATTTGGGTTGTAAACTTACATTGTAAGATACTGACCCGATATTAAATATACTTGTTCTTCTTTAACAATCTACAAAGTTGTCATTTACAGACATAAATAACCAAACTCCATTATATAAATAAGTCCCTCATATGGAATCTAGACCAGCACCAAAGTAACTAGTCGTGTCAATCTTAAGATGTACCTGAAATACCCATACAAAGTAATCATAAATATTTCATAATTAATCCCCGCTATTTAAACTACATAACTTATTTTCGATACTTCTTTGAATAGATGTATTTATCAAACATAATATTCCTTACATGTAATTTATACTCCACTCTCCATGTTATAATATACCAATAATCTAGTATTTTAAATTTAAGTTTGGCAATCTTTAGGAAAGCCTATAATGTGGTTTTTTTTATGCGAACCTCTTGATCACATAGTCAAGCAACCCCAAACAAAGTAACCTCAAAAAAGTTGGATTGTATCATTCCCTCTCTCTTCGTACTTGAATCACCAATAAGTATAATGGATATTTCATAAGCCTCTTGTTTAAGCTTTTGGAGCCATTTTCTTGTCAACACTTGACTCCAACAACTTTGTATAAAAGTAGCAGCCTTCTCTTTCATCTTTTATCCTTTCAACGTTGTTGCTCCTCTATCTCTAAATCTTGTCATTCATAGAACAATTTGTATAACTAATCAAAATTTTGCCTCAAAACCCTAATGATACAGGATAGGTCCTTATGTTCTTAAGCGAGAACCTTCTTTGTTCCCTCTTTCTTGGTGAATACATGACATTAGTAAGAAAATGAAACAAAAGACAAGCAATATATGATTAAAAAAACACTATGGAATAGGCATTTTGACCCAAATTTTAAAATATGAAACTATAGAGACCCATCTGATTTTAATAAGACCAAAGCTGAAAACTTCAATTTATCTTATTACCCGAATGAATCATCCTTTGTCTTACCTAAAATTGTGATCTTATTGATTTTTTAAAACTCTAAATAGATATTTTGGATAGAATTAAACATTGGACACTTTTGTTTTTTACCAAAGGACAATTATCTCAAATCTAGACAATAACAAAAAAAGAGAAAACAAAACTGAACTGAAACAAGACAAAGAAAACACAAAAAGAAGATATAAACAAAAACAAATTTAAAAAACAATAACAAGGAGGATGTTTCCTAAATTTTAGAGCCTTGCTTTGATACTGACTAATGTGAATCCTGTTGATATAAAGATCTAGAAACACACCCAAGTAAGACGTTTCCCAAGAAAGCAAATATCAAGTTTGGAATTGAGTTTGACACAACAATAACTTGTATTGATGCACCAAGACTATAAGTAACCAACCTCCACCCAATGCCTATAATCAAGACATGAACGAAAAGTATAAAAGATGTCGTGAAGCTTGGTTAATTCTCTGATAAGTCATGATGAACGCCATAAAAACAGTTAATCTTTGATAAGTTTAGGAAAAAGTTTCATGAGGAACCAAAGTAAAAGCAAACTCTCACATACAAGTTTTATTTTTTAATAAACCAATCCATCTTTTAATTTTTAAAACCTAAATACAAGTTAAATATCCATATTTATAATATGTAAAACATCTTAAACAATGCTAGAAAAATAATAAGAGAGTTCAAAATAAAATGGAAAAAAGAATTTTAAATCAATTAGGTAACTAATACAAATTTGGCATAGTGACTTATAGACCTTATCGCAAGGGCTTCTTGATTTCCAATTAATTTCAAATTTAACCCAATATAAAAAAAAATAACTTTAAATTTAACCCAATGGAAAATAATCCTTTCTAGATAGGAAGTTCACAAGTCAAAATGCAACAAATAACAAAATATACAATTTCTTAACAATATATCTGGAAACTCCTTGTAAAATTATATTCCGATCCAAGGGTTGGATTGAAAGTTATGGGAATGAGATGGTATTTGGTATTGTTTTGAGGGAAATAAACCTTAACAATTTTAATGACACTTAAAAGGTAGTGGTGGCTAGCTAACTGCATCCACAATAAGGTTAATGATTCTATTAGCATGGAATTATCAAGTTTGGGATAACCTTGACAATTAGAGCTTTTAATGAGCTCAAAAGAAAGTATAATCATGTTCCTAATGAAAACTAAGCAGCAAAGGAATAGGTGGATAATATAAGGAGGTGGTTGGGTTTTGATTATTTTATAGATTTTATAAACCTATATGGTTTGATGATTTGGTGGAATCAAAATGTAGAGATAAAAGTGTTGAGTAAATGTAATTTGTGTATGGATGTTAGATGTAGATAACTAGAATCTTTGGTGGAATGGCATCTCACTCTAGTGTATGCTGAGCCAAAGAAGAAAAATGGGCAAGCAGTATGGGAGGAAATAAAGAACTTGGATTTAGGGGGTGAGTCTTTTTAGTTATGTGTTGGGGATTTTAATGTTGATGCTGAATCAGTTGACAAACATAGAGGTAGATTAATGGATTCAGCTATTCAAAAGAAGAAAATTTTTACAAAGGTCAAATAGACAACGATTACGATAAGGTAGCTTTTACATTAAACTAATGCTCTTGTTATTCATAGACCTTTGGTGGTGTTTTTTTAATCATTGGTAGAGGATGAAAACAAGAATTTTTAGATTCCAATCTATATGGGTTGAGTTTCTAAAGTGTGCAGATATTATTCTAAAAGATTGAAGTGTACCACTAAATGTTAGGGTGTAATGTCAAGTAGTGAGGAAATTAAGAAGAACACTAACTACCTGGAATCACACTGACACGACCAAAAGATTGATGTCTTCTCCCAAGTGCAGGAGTGTCGAAGTAATAAATAACCGGCAAGACCGGGGTCGAACCACAGGGAGGTTAATTGTATAAATTATAGATAACAACAACAACAACAATATCAACAATAATAATAAGTTAAAGAGAGCTTTGAGATGTGATATTGATGTAAGGATTAAACAAGGATAAAACAATTGTCAAGGTTAGAGGATCCACTAATGGTATTTCAAACAAGTATAGTATAAACTCTTTTTATTACTCAACTGGAAACCACACACAAAGGAGGTTCCAATCGGATTATAAATTGTTAGCATGATTACATTAGTTATCTTATTCGAATAATGCTAATACTTGTAGATGTTGTCAGGTATTCATGATTATAACTTATGTTAACAACAAATCAAGTTCCTTTCATAGCACAAGTGTCGGTTATACCATACGGTTTGGGCTATAAAAGTGCCAAGTATTTGTTGTACCAAGTGTTATACAACATAAATCTAGATTAACCATTTAACAAGCAAAGTATTAAAAGTGAACAAGATAACATATATAAAGCATGTTAGTATCCAACATTAAGGTCCATGTTAAGTTTATATTATACTTATTCTTATACCATTAGTGTACCCTTTTCACCTTGACATAATTAACTTAGTTAAACATAATGAAAGAAAGAAACATAAATAAACAAGGAAAGGAAATGAAAAGCATAAGCAAGAAATTAATATAAGCAAAACTTAAGTATTATAAAATATAAAGAGAGAGCAAGAGCATGATCTTGATCTGCAAACCAAGATGCCTAAATACATGGCAAATGCCTCCTTTTATAGGCCAAAATTCGGAACTATTGATTTGTTGACTAATTGATGAGTGAGTGGCCACATCTTGACTTAGTGACAATTCTTATCTTCTTGTCTGCCAAAAACGTCATTGATAACGTCATAATTTGAACAGACTTCAATCATGAAAGTTCTAGGGAATTGTCTCATCTTTCCAGGGTAAACATTTGAGATCATTTGGACTTCTAGAACTCGAGATATGGGCTGAACACTGAACAGTGTCTGGGATGCAGGACAGATTCAGACTTCTTCATTGTTGCTACAATTTGGACTTGAAAAAGGCCTTGTTAAATCTTGGACTCCTCATGAAAGTTGTAGGCCTATGTCTTAGCTTTCCATCCATATAAGGCAGACCTAAATCCGAGATCTACAACTCCAGATATGACTCGATTACCGAATAGTGTTCTAGTTTGGACTGCACCAACATCTCTTTTCTAAGTTTGGCCATCTTTCTGTCCTTTCAATTTCAGTACTTCAACTCATCAATCAATTCTTTCATTTATGTGATAGACCTGCATTTAAGATGAACATTTACCATAAATTAAAGGTATCTTATATTATTAGATATGTTAGTATAAAACATGCTTTAGTTAAGGAGTTATTGATACTTCAAGTGCAAAATGATGATATAGAACCTTGATAAAAATGCACTTTTAAGTACTAATCACACCCCCCAACCAGCTTATTACTAGTCCCTAGTAATCAAAGCGTTAAAATAGAGAAACAATTTGCAAATTCCACAAAGCAAGGCATTCATCATTCAATTTTCATTAATCTATCCAGATAAACAAACTCTCATTAAATTTTATATATCTGCTCAATACCTCTTAAACAAAATATTATTAAACATTCCTTTTTATGTGCTCAATGTATAAAAACATAGATGATGGGGCTTTTATTGGAAGAAAACAATATTCTGTTCTAATGTTTAAGGTTAACTTCCTTGGGTTGGGATTATTATATTCTTTTTTTCTCTTTTTTTTTTCAATATATATATACATATACTTAAAACACAATGCATCTTTAACCCATGTAACGAGCTTTCGGCTAATGACTCCCAGACCAGTTGGTCTTAGGGCATTAGGTGTTGAGACACCCCTACGAACTTAGTAACTCGGGTTGCAGATACTGATACGTAGATAGTGTAATGTTTGATTCCCTTAAGCTTTTCTCCTTAACCCATGTAACAAGCTTTGGGCCAATAGCTCCCAAGTCAGTTGACTTTAGGGTATTAGGTGTTAAAACACCCCTTCGGGCTTAATTGCTTAGGTTAGGGAGGCTACGAAACCAAACTTATCTACGTTTTTATTATCATCAATATTATCGATTTTTTTTTTTGAAAATTATATACTATCCCTTTCCCTTAGTTGTTACCTTTAACAAAAGAACATAAATAATGTAATAATCCAATGTGCAACCCACAATCATATGTTAAAGTGTGTGTGTGAAAATGAAGGTTTAAGAATACTTGTTAAATGAGTATATGAGCAGAATCAAGTGATAATAATGCGAGAGTTTGTAAACCTGAATATTTCAAGAAGTATTCTAATAGGCCTTGTTATGAATATTGCAAATAACCATTAGAAAATGTTTACTAAGATGCGTCTCAAGAGTCAATAAAATTCCTCCTTACTCTGCCATCCTAGTAATAACAGTTTTGCCAAATGGTTTCTAAAAACAAAAACAGTTAGTTGGTTAGTTTTTTTTTTTTTTTTAAATACTACTACCCTCTCCCCCCAACCAAAACGAGACATTGTCCTCAATGTCCTAAGGTAGAAAGATAGAGTATAGAAGACATCACCTGAAACAACGAACACTGACAAACCTGAAACACACAAATATAAGAAATAACAACACAAAATAATATGCTATTAAAAAACCAAAAGACACAAGGATTCACAAACGAAGGCTCAAATCCAATCTAAGCTTTTTACGGCTTTCCTTAGTTGACCAATTTATGCGACTCATGGAAGGATCAATTACAGGGGTGAAAGATTGTAGTTGGTCGATCAATTGTTCAGCAGTAGTAGCAGAGATTATGATTTGTCGTGCCGAAGATGTTAGAAATTCCTGTTCCACAGCTTGATCAAGAAAAGACAACAAATTATCATAAAAACCATTAATATTGAGCAAACCTATAGGTTTATGGTGAATGTGTAGTTGGGCCCAAGAGGAAATATGAAAGATCTCTTCCAATGTGCCCAGACCACCTGGTAAGGCAATGAAGGCATCAGCATGGTTAAACATTGTATTCATTCGATCAAACATTGTGGAGACCTGTAATTCCTCTCCAATTGTTTTCCCAATGAAGTTCCCTTTTGCTAAAGCTTTGGGGACGACCCTCAAAACTTGACTACCTCCTAAAAATGCAGCTATTGACACACCCCCCATTAACCCAAGGCTGCCTCCCCCATACACTAAATGAATCTTTCTCTCAGCTAGGACCTGACCAAGATGATTTGCTACTTCTAAAAATGCTCTTTCCTTCCCAGGGCTGGATCCACCGAAAACACAAATATTTTTTAAGTGATAACTTGAGGGACCTGCCATTTCTACACACTTCTATATCTGTCTAATGTAAGGGTTGAGTAGAAATGATGGGAAGGAAGAGAAGATTTTATAGATGAGGATTTGAAAATGCAATCATATCACCTAGATGTAGGCCAGCTGGAGTCTCACTCTCTCTCTCTCTCTCTCTCTCTCTCTCTCTCTTTATTTATTTATTTATTTTGAAAAAGCATGTGTATGTACAGGTAGTTGTGATTGTGGCTCACATCTTCCCTTGGTTTTACGTCCAAGAACGGCTTAAACGCCCTCTATGGGTCGGGGATAGGCTTCCCATCCAGTTTTCTTAAAAACTGGCAAACAGGGTCTTTTTTAGTCAGATTCCCAAGACTAAGTCGATCATGTTCTTTATGAAAATGGGGCCATAAATCATGAATTGCACGATGCACATCTCCACTAGGATGCGTCTCAAGGGTCAATAGAAGATTATCTAAAGACCCCTTACTCAGGCCATCCTTAATGAATTGTATTTTATCTTCACGGTTTATAGATACCATTCCTAAAGAACGACATGTTGCATTACAAGTCCATCTGGCACATCTGTGACAGACTTTCAGTCGTTTTGCACGACGTTTCTTTGCAAAAGTGCTTTTACTTGTTCCAGGCATGTGTGAGATGAAAGAATTGGAGGACTCACCTGATAATCGGACCTTTGCTTCAATCAACCAACGGATATCTTCAGGAATTCCATGATTCATTAACAACCTCAATCTTACACACCTAGCACGGTAAATTTTTGTAATCGCATTCTGAGGCAGAGCGGGAAAGTACTTTTTCAATTTTTCAAGAGTGGTGTCCATTTTCAAATGAGAATTGGAGAAGAGATTCAAAGAAGGGAGAAAAAGCAAAGTATTGCACAAATATATACAAATATCAGTTATTATGGGAAACTGAAAGAACCGACTGAAGTCACGGAGTACCGTTATCCGCCATTTGACCGGGGTAAAGAGACTAGCAAAACAAAACACAAAACAATGTGAGAAAATGAATCAATCTTTATATACAGGATCACTCAAATCAATAGAGTCATTTTCAACTGAAAAATTATCAAAGTAAACTTTCAAACGATGTCCATTTACCTTGAAAACATTGCCATTCTTTGGATTCTCGATATCACAGGCCCCATATGGATACACATGTTTCACAATAAAAGGACCGCTCCATCTTGATCTTAGCTTTCCAGGAAATAAATGGAGTCAAGAATTATAAAGCAAAACTTTTTGACCAACATCAAATGTTTTTCTCAAGATTCTCCTGTCATGAAATTCTTTGATTCTTGCTTTATGAATTTTTGAATTCTCATAAGCATCATTTCTTATTTCCTCAAGCTCATTTATTTGTAACTTACGCAGCTGACTAGCATCATCAAGGTTTGAATTGAAAGCATTGATAGCCCAATAAGCTTTATGTTCCAGTTCCACAGGCAAGTGACAAGGTTTTCCATAGACCAGTCTATAAGGTGACATACCTAATGATGTTTTATAAGCAGTTCGATAAGCCCAAAGTGCATCATTAAGTCTTAAAGACCAGTCTTTCCTATTAGGGTTCACTGTTTTCTCTAAGATCTGTTTGATCTCCCTATTAGCAAGCTCTACTTATCCACTTGTCTGAGGATGATAAGGGGTGGCAACTTTGTGTGTGATTCCATATTTCTTCATTAAAGACTCAAATGGCTTGTTGCAGAAATGTGTTCCACCATCACTTATCATGGCTCGAGGGATTCCAAATCGACTCAAAATATTTTCTTTCAAGAACTTTATCACTGTTTTATGGTCATTGTTTCGACTTGGAATTGCCTCTATCCATTTTGAAACATAATCTACTGCGACTAATATGTACAATAAACCAAATGATGGAGGAAATGGACCCATGAAATCTATACCCCAACAATCAAAGATCTCAATGACAAGAATAGGATTTAAAGGCATCATGTGACGTTTTGAAATAGATCCCAACTTTTGACAGTTTTCACAAGTCTTGCAGAATGCATGTGAATCCTTGAACATGGTGGGCCAGTAAAATCCACTTTGTAAGATTTTTGCAGTGGTCTTTCTTGATGAGAAATGACCCCCACATGCTTCAGAATGACAAAATTTAATGACACTACTTACCTCATTGTCAGGAATGCATCTTCGAAATATTTGATCAGGACAATATTTGAATAAATAAGGGTCATCCCAATAAAAATTCTTTACTTCGTTCAAGAACTTTCTTTTGTCTTGGGTACTCCAATGAGCCGGCAATTGTCCTGAAACAAGAAAATTAACAATATTAGCATACCAAGGCATTGTAGAGACAGAAAATAAAGATTCGTCAGGAAAGTAGTCATCGATTGGTGTGATGTCAGATCTCGATTCTGTTGTCAATCTTGACAAGTGATCTGCAACAACATTTTCGGTGCCTTTCTTGTCTTTGATTGTGATATCAAATTCTTGAAGTAACAAAATCCACCGAACCAATCTAGCCTTAGAATCTTTCTTAGAAAGAAGATATTTCAATGCTGCATGATCACTAAAAACAACAACAGGTGAGCCAATAAGATAAGACCTGAATTTTTCACAAGCAAATACTACTGCAAGTAATTCTTTTTCAGTGGTGGTGTAATTCATTTGAGCACTATTCAAAGTTTTACTTGCATAGTAAATCACATAGGGTTTCTTATCTTTTCTTTATCCCAAGACAGCACCCACGGCATAATCACTAGCATCACACATTATTTCAAAAGGTAATGACCAATCAGGAGGTTGAATGACAGGAGCAGAAGTAAGGAGGTTTTTAAGTTTAACAAAGGCTTCTTCACAATGTTCAGTCCATTCAAAAATATTATCCTTTGTTAGAAGGTTACTCAAGGGCTTAGATATGACACTAAAATCTTTGATGAACCTTCTATAAAAACCAGCATGTCCTAAGAATGATCTAACATCTTTAATAGATTTTGGTGTTGGCAAGTTAGCAATTAACTCGATTTTAGATTTGTCAACCTCAATTCCTTTTGATGAAACAATGTGACCAAGTACAATGCCGTTTGTTACCATAAAGTGACATTTTTCCCAATTCAGTACAAGATTCTTCTCTTCACACCTGCTCAAAACCTTTTCTAAGTTAGTCAAACAATCATCAAATGAATCGCCAAAAACAGAAAAATCATCCATAAAAATTTCAAGAAAACGTTCAACCATATCACTAAATATACTGAGCATGCATCTTTGAAACGTGGCTGGTGCATTACATAATCCAAAAGGCATCCTTCGATATGCAAAAGTACCAAATGGACATGTGAAAGTAGTCTTCTCTTGATCTTCCAATGCAATTTCAATTTGGTTATAACCTGAATAGCCATCTAGGAAACAATAAAATTCATGATCTGCTACTCTTTGTAGGATTTGATCCATGAAAGGTAAAGGAAAATGATCTTTTCTAGTCATTGAATTAAGTTTCCTATAGTCAATGCACATGCGCCAACCAGTAATAGTCCTAGTTGGAATTAACTCATTTTTCTCATTTGTTATCACAGTGACTCCAGACTTCTTGGGTACAACTTTGGTAGGACTTACCCATTTGCTATCAGAAATAGGATAAATGATTCCATTATCTAGAAGCTTAATGACTTCATTTTTCACTACTTCTTTCATATTAGGATTAAGCCTTCGTTGCATTTCTCTAGAGGGTTTAGCATTTTCCTCCAAATAGATCCTGTGTGTGCAAATCAAAGGACTAATTCCTTTTATGTCAGCTATGGTCCATCCTAATGCATTTTTGTGTATTTTCAGAGTTTGTAATAACTTACCTTCTTGATATGCATTAAGTTTGGAAGAGATTATTACCGGAAAAGTTTCATTTTCTCCCAAAAACGAGTATTTGAGATTGAATGGTAACGGCTTCAAATCCGGTTTTGGTGGTTGAACACTTGAAGGTATGGATTCAATTGATCGTGGTGGCAATTCCTCAATTTTCGGTCTCCAACTATTTGCCTTTGATTCTTCCTGAAAATAAACCATTTGCAAATCATCAGATTCATCAATCTCAATTTCACTAGAAGTGGTTTGAAATTGATCATGAACTAATTTTTCAGTAAAGTCCACTTCCTGTAAATCATTATCATCTCCAGGTTGTTTGCAAATGTTGAAAATATTCATCTCCAATGTCATGTTTCCAAAAGATAGCTTCATCAGTCCATTCCTACAATTAATCAATGCATTAGAAGTTGCAAGAAACGGACGTCCTAAAATAACAGGAAATGAATTACATGCTTCAACAGGTTGTGTGTCCAAGACAATAAAATCCAAAGGATAAATGAACTTATCGACTTGTACTAACACATCTTCAACTATTCCTCTAGGCACTTTCACAGATCTATCGGCAAGTAAAAGAGTTACAGAAGTTGGTTTTAACTCACCTAGATTGAGACTTTGAAAAACTGAATATGGAAGTAAATTCACACTAGCTCCAAGATCAAGTAAAGCTCTTTCAATTTTATGTTTTCCAATAAAGCATGAAATTGTAGGACAACCAGGGTCTTTATATTTCAAGCATTATTGTTTTGAAGAATAGCACTTACTTGTTCGGCTAAAAAGGCTTTCTTTTTCACATTCAATTTTCTTTTCACAGTGCACAGATCTTTCAAAAATTTAGCATAAGAAGGAACATGTTTAATAGCATCCAACAAAGGTATATTGATCCTTACCTGTTTGAAAGTTTCAAAGATTTCAGAGTTGTGATTAACTTTCCTTTGTTTGGTCATGGCATGAGGAAATGGAAGTGCTGGCGGAGAATCAGTCTTTTCTTTGCAATGATCAGATTCAACCCCTTCCTTACCGTCAGAGATTGACTCATCATCATTCTCACAAGGTTCAAGAATGGGTTTTTCGATAACCTTACCACTGCGAAGAGTGATGACTGATTTTACGTGATCCATGTGTTGGCTTCCCGAACTACTTGCATTCGCATTGTATTGCCCCTTGGGATTTTGTTGTGGTTGAGATGGAAACTTACCTTTCTCTTGGAAACTGAGAGCAGATGTCAATTTTGCAAGAGTATCTTTAAAATCTGTCATGCTTTGAGCAAGTTGAGTGTTGATTGTCTCCTGCTTTTCCATGAATGCATGCAATGTTTCCTCAAGATTTCTTCTAGGAGGTGGAGCATAAGGAGGTGCATATCCATGAGAATTTTGGAAATTATGGTGTGCTTGAAACGGTGGCTGTGAAGTTTGTGCATTATTGTTATCACTCTTCCAATTGAAATTTGGGTGATTTCTCCAACCAGGGTTGTATGTTTGCGAATATGGGTTATGGTTGGGCCTTTGGAAACTGTTTAATGCATGGGCTTGTTCATGGAGACATTCTTTAAAAGAGGGCAAAGTTGGACAGTCATTGGTTGAATGTTCATTGGTTTCACAGATTTGACACACAATGTCTTGAACAGATTTTAGTTGACCACTCTTTTTTAATTCTAGTGCCTCAACTTTTCTAGCTAAAGATGCAAACTTGGCTTGGAGGTCATGATCTTCCCTAAGGTTGTACATACCTCCACTAGATGTATGAGGTTGAGTTTTACTTGGTGCCTCATAAGTTCCTGTAATGTCCCAATTTTGCGCATTTTCAGCTAGCAAGTCTAGGTATTCCATTGCTTCATTAGGGTCTTTATCTTCAAAAGTTCCATTGCACATCAATTCAACCATTTGCCTATTTCTAGGAGTTAACCCTTCATAAAAATGTGAAACTAATCTCCATGTTTCAAAACCATGATGGGGGCAAGTATTAAGCAAGTCTCGATACCTATCCCAACATTGATAAAATGTTTCTCCTGGTTTTTGAGAGAAAGTAATGATTTGTCTTTTGAAAGAGTTCGTTCTGTGAGATGGAAAAAACTTCTTTAAAAATTGTTGTTGCATATCATCCCAAGCACGAATGGATCCTGGTCTCAAATTTTGTAGCCATGTTTTAGCTTTATCTTTTAGTGAAAAAGGAAAAAGCTTTAACCTAATGGTGTTCATGCTACAATTTGAGTCATTATAGGTGTTACAGACCTCCTCAAATTCCCTTAAATGCAAGTATGGATTTTCTAAATCTAAGCCATGAAAAGATGGTAAAAGTTGAATAATGCCTGGCTTAAAATTAAAATGAGATGCATCAGGTGGAAAAACTATGCATGAGGGTGCACTTGTTCTTGTGGGATTCATGTGGTCTCTAAGTGTTCTAACCCGAATATTCTCATTATTCTCATTATGAAGTGATTGGTTATCTTCTTCGGCCATATTTTCTGAAAATGATGAGGATACCCTACAAAGTCTACCACTTAATGTACGTGACCAAACTCTCATGCACGTGTAAAAAGAGAATAAAAAGAAGAAGAAAACAAAACAAAACAAAAAAAATAAACAAAGTTAGATACAAGAAAAGTGAAAAGAGAGAATAAAATAAATACTATAATTTGTACAAGAATTTACCTCCCCGGCAACGGCGCCAAAAACTTGACACGACCAAAAGATTGATGTCTTCTCCCAAGTGCAGGAGTGTCGAAGTAATAAATAACCCGGCAAGACCGGGGTCGAACCACAGGGAGGTTAATTGTATAAATTATAGATAACAACAACAACAACAATATCAACAATAATAATAAGTTAAAGAGAGCTTTGAGATGTGATATTGATGTAAGGATTAAACAAGGATAAAACAATTGTCAAGGTTAGAGGATCCACTAATGGTATTTCAAACAAGTATAGTACAAACTCTTTTTATTACTCAACTGGAAACCACACACAAAGGAGGTCCCAATCGGATTACAAATTGTTAACATGATTACATTAGTTATCTTATTCGAATAATGCTAATACTTGTAAATGTTGTCAGGCATTCATGATTATAACTTATGTTAACAACAAATCAAGTTCCTTTCATAGCTCAGGCGTCGGTTATACCATACAGTATGGGCTATGAAAGTGCCAAGTATTTGTTGTACCAAGTGTTATACAACATAAATCTAGATTAACCATTTAACAAGCAAAGTATTAAAAGTGAACAAGATAACAAATATAAAGCATGTTAGTATCCAACATTAAGGTCCATGTTAAGTTTATATTATACTTATTCTTATACCATTAGTGTACCCTTTTCACCTTGACATAATTAACTTAGTTAAACATAATGAAAGAAAGAAACATAAATAAACAAGGAAAGGAAATGAAAAGCATAAGCAAGAAATTAATATAAGCAAAACTTAAGTATTACAAAATATAAAGAGAGAGCAAGAGCATGATCTTGATCTGCAAACCAAGATGCCTAAATACATGGCAAATGCCTCCTTTTA
This sequence comes from Populus trichocarpa, assembly GCF_000002775.5. Classification (NCBI taxonomy): domain Eukaryota; kingdom Viridiplantae; phylum Streptophyta; class Magnoliopsida; order Malpighiales; family Salicaceae; genus Populus; species Populus trichocarpa. The sequence continues at coordinate 18,489,739 of NC_037286.2, read as the reverse complement.
TAGGCCAAAATTCGGAACTATTGATTTGTTGACTAATTGATAAGTGAGTGGCCACATCTTGACTTGGTGACAATTCTTATCTTCTTGTCTGCCAAAAACGTCATTGATAACATCATAATTTGAACAGACTTCAATCATGAAAGGTCTAGGGAATTGTCTCATCTTTCCAGGTTAAACATTTGAGATCATTTGGACTTCTAGAACTCGAGATATGGGCTGAACACTGAACAGTGTCTGGGATGCAGGACAGATTCAGACTTCTTCATTGTTGCTACAATTTGGACTTGAAAAAGGCCTTGTTAAATCTTGGACTCCTCGTGAAAGTTGTAGGCCTATGTCTTAGCTTTCCATCCATATAAGGCAGACCTAAATCCGAGATCTACAACTCCAGATATGACCCGATTACCGAATAGTGTTCTAGTTTGGACTGCACCAACATCTCTTTTCTAAGTTTGGCCATCTTTCTGTCCTTTCAATTTCAGTACTTCAACTCATCAATCAATTCTTTCATTTATGTGATAGGCCTGCATTTAAGATTAACATTTACCATAAATTAAAGGTATCTTATATTATTAGATATGTTAGTATAAAACATGCTTTAGTTAAGGAGTTATTGATACTTCAAGTGCAAAATGATGACATAGAACCTTGATAAAAATGCACTTTTAAGTACTAATCACACACTCCTTTTGAAAATTTATGAAATAAAATAGAGGGTCCATGAGATAACTAGAGGAGGTTCATGTTAGGGAACAAAGCTTGGAGGAGAGTTTTTGGAACTAAAAGTCAAGGGTTAAAGTGTTAAATTTTAGGGATAAATGTTGCGATGTCGAGATCACACAAATTAATTACTCTTACTTAAACAAATAAGATAGTATAGAGCTTGCAAAGGGTTGATCCCACGAGAAAGATCTAGTTCAGGTCTTTATACTAATCTTCATGCAAAGGGTTATCTAAAATATGCTATGGTAAACAAAATAAAGTAATCAAACTAAATTAAATAAACTAAAAGCTATTAGAAGAAAAACTTTGGTCTCAAGTAAATGTCCACCTACGGAAATCAAAACTGATCATTGAAATGATATATCACTTTATATTTTGAATATCTATCTTTCCTTAACATTAATCAGTTAACCAATTCGCAATGTAACTAACCCTAACCATCAAACAACTACAGTGTCCGCACTAGTAATTTATTTCTTTGGTAGCCTTAAGAACTAGATAGGATGATAAATCTAAACAACATAACTGTCTGCAGTCTGCAGTCTGTGTTTGATACTTTGGTTTTCATAGCAAACTTAGCAATAGATTGGTTAGAATAATAACTTAGAGTCTAGTGTAACAATCAAATTAAACAATAATAGAAAATAAACATAGAAAAACATTCATACTCATCATATAAACTGAAAAGAAAAGATAAATAGATCTCATAGTTTTTGAAATTCGAAGGTTTCTATATCCTTTCAACTACGAAAAATAACTTAGTCTTGCATGTTTATTAAAAAACTAAGAAAGACAAAATACGAAAACATAATTTCAGGTATAAGAGAAAAAGAGTGAGAGTTTCTTTCTTCTTTTTTTGGCTGCCTCTCTTTTTCTTTCTCTCTTTCATTTTATTTGATAGGAAACCCTAATCCCCACATCTCTCTTTCTTTTTGTATCCTTGAAAATAATAATAGTCTTTTCCAAAATAGATAATCTATATTTAAATAGTACAATAACTATTTTTCTAAAAATAAATAGTCTTGTATAAAATCTTCAAGCTTTGAAATTGCCCAAATAAAGACCTTTTCCATACAAAGAAATAATTGCCATGTCGGTTTGAATGCTTGGGAAGTAAGTTGGACTTGTTTTTTCACAAAACCTATATGCTGGCAAAATTTATGAGTTGTCTTAGAAAACTCATATCTCTCTCATATGAATTTTGGTAGGTTGATAGGTCTTTGAGTCAGGAATCCAACAAAATTGAGTTTGCATCAAATGAACTTATCTAACTAAAGATATTCAAGTTAGAATGGACAAAGGTTAAAATTGGCAGAATACAAAACTTATCTTTGAATGCTGTGATTTCCATGTTTTTTCTTTATTTTTTATTTTTCTTGCCATATATGTATAGAAAGTTATGGATGTTAGTTTTCTAATTCCACTATAATCATTTCATTAACTCAAGTTTTGCATAAAACATCGATCAAAGGTCAAATCTATCAATATATGACACGGGTTGTAATATGGTTTGAATTTTATTTCCAATTTATTTATTTTATAATCTTATATCCAAAAGTGCCTTCAAAACATAAAATAAAGATTATCAAGTCATTTTATATATAAAATATGAGCAAAATACTATGTAAATATGGATAAAATTATCGAATAATACAGTTGCATAACCCATGAATCCTCAACATCGATTTCATGGAAGTATGAATCACGAAGAGTTACAAAGCTAGTACTACAAAACTAGACTGTTAAAGTTGGTCAGGTTAGGTTAGGGGTTAATTTGGCCCTTAATTAAACCCTAAACTTTGATTTTCTTGCAATCTTTTTCCTGATTTCACCTAATTGAGTTTGGAAAAAATTAAATATGGTCCTTTAAAATTTTAATTTTCTCAATTAAGCCTAAATTAGACTTTCAAACTTAATATTTCTCCAATTAAGTCCCTAATAAAATTAATTTAACCCATTAAAAGTCTAATTAAGTTCTTGCACTTAATTAATTCTATTAATTTGACCCCAATTAATTATTAAACTTAATTAAATCTTTAATTGGGCTCATGATTAAATCAAATTGGCTCATTAAAAGTCTAATTAAGTCCTTAGACTTAGTTTTTATACAAATTCATTCAATAATCATTTAATTCGACCTTGAATATGTATTATATTTTAGTCTTGGGTACAATGAGGTACAATTATGCTTCTAATTTTGTTCTAAAATCTCAGTTTTGTTTCTCCATGCATTTGAAACCTTTCTTAGCATGCTCTTGCTAGGTTGACAGTCTTCTTAGCATGCTCTTGCTTGGTTGATAGTCTTTTTCATTTTTTGTTGCTTTTTATTTATTTATTTTATTTTATTTTTTAATTTTGTTAAAAAGGATAATTTTAGAGGAAACCTAGAATTGAGTTATGACAATATTAATCCAATTTAAGCATGAAAACATAATTTAAAACACCAAAACTTATGCAATTCTACCAATTTCCAACTTCCATTTTCCTACATTTAATAAACAAAAATCAATACAAACAACTTATTTCATATAAATTACCATCAAAATTAAATACACTACCATCATCATACCAACCAATTGAAGTATAACAACGTTATCTAAAACATTAAAACTTACATAATTCCACCTTTTTCCATATTTCTATTTTTTTCCCACATTTAACCAACATAACCAATATCAACAAATTTATTCCACTTTATACTATTCCAAACAAATCTCAATCATTCTCCAACATCATTAACATCACAAATAACACAATTTAGTCAAATTTCCCAAAAATTATCATTCTAACATATAACCATAATAAATAAACTTTTAGCAATATACATTACACCATTCAAAATCAATCTTAACCATTTTTAATATCATTAAAATACCAAAATCAATATAATTTAATTAAATTTCTAAATTCCCTTAAAATATAAAACCATAATCGGCCACTTTAATATCTCAAATCCTATTATTGGTTACAATTCCTTCAATTTGATATATGTTCATGCCATCACAACCATAATTAGCTAGGAATTCACACAAATTTACATTTCTATTAAAATATGCATAAACCTTAAAATTCCACTTTTAGGGATTTTCAATCCCCCATTAAAAATCAATAAGGAAAGTGCATTTAATTGAAAAGAAATCTCTTACCAAAATTAATTTAACCCAATTTGCTAAGCCTTTTGCAACAATTCCAAGAATTTCTCCTTTTTCCCTTCCACTTAGTGCAATCTTCCTCTCTCTATCCTCCAAAACTTCCTCTCTCTATCTTGGTAGAATCACTTATCTCTCATCTCCATACCATATAATTAGAGAGAATTAGAAGAAGATAAATGAGAAGAAGAAGAAATTCAAGCCCTTTCTTCCCCTTTAAACCATCAACTATTATATAAAAAAGGGAGGGGAGATTTTGCTTCCCTTTTTTATGACAATACCACTCATAAATTGTTCCATATGTTATTTCTTTTGAATCTCTGATTGTCAGTACTTCTCATATACCAATTATTTTTTATTATTTATGTGGTTTTACATTAATAAATTTGGAACTTTAACCCCTAGTCATAAAAACTTTCCTTTTAATTTATTATTATTTTTGTTAGGAATTATGCCACTTAACACGAGGTTTACAATTAGATAGTAAAATGAATCTTGAATCTTGTGTATTTAATGACAATCTATTTTCCTTTTCACTTTTTAACAGAATCTAATTTTCCATAGAAAACCTCCTTCAAGAGATTATTGGATTGATGACAAAAAGTATATAACCAAGCCATATCTTGGATCCCTCTACACACCTTAATTACTTAAAGAAATTTTTGAAAACCTTCATAGATTGAATCTCTATAAGATGCTTGATAAATTTTTCAATGCAAAAAGTATCAACCAACCATTTAGATGTAGTTAGCTCAAACATATTTTATAAGGAATACATCTTTGATAAAATTGTCAAAAGGAAGACTGTATCCATATTTGTCACTAACTGATTCTCTCATAAGAAAAAGGAATTCTTGTCAAGTAATCCGTGCTTAATATATTATTAACCATATCAACAATGACCCTAGTTGCGGTACTAGGATAGAGGTAAAGTAATGGGTTGGAAGATAGTCTAACGAGTTGACTTGTACAGGTACCCTTACTCCCACTCCTATTATGAACTTTTTCATAACCCTCGCCATCATCCAGTTTTTATCCAGCTTCTCTAAAGGAGAGACCACTCCTACCACTAAAAGTCTTTCTAAACCACTTTGAAGCCATTTAATAGAAAGAATTGTATGAAAATATGATATTTTTAGCTTTGAATAATTCTTTAAATGCTAGGTTGTTGCAAACCATAAACCATCCAATTATCCAACCTCCAATGGTAATCCACACAAACCACCAATGAGAAATCTTTTAAATCCATGTTTAAGAGATAGGGATTGTTATGCCTAAAATGCTAACTCTTTATTTTATAACTTACATAGTTTTTTTGTCTAATAGATAACCACTAAAAAATAAGAGGCATAACTTAATATTATAAAGAAATTTGAAAAACCCTATAAATTAGAAAAATATCAATTTGCCCTTTGAATAGTATTCATATATTCCTAAGTTCTGAGCCCCGCCACAATACGCTGCAAAAAGTGTTATGAGGCATATGTGCCCCAAGACATGGCCTAAAAGAATATGAAGCATCTGGTCAAAAGAATTTATTAAATAAATCACCTATACTTCATTAATGACGAGCTCCATGCTAGAGGAATAACTCATAATAAACCTTTATACATTACTTTGAGGTTCAAGGGTTGCACCATTGACAAAGTATTGGTAGACAACGATTCAGCTTTAAATGCACTCCCAAAATATATGCTAGATGAAATGCATATGCTGCCAAGCACCATAACAGCCAGAGCTTATGATTGTTCCCTAAGGCAAGTGGTAGGGACCATTGAAATGGAGTTGTTCATTGGCTCGCAAGTGTTTTTTGTAACCTTGCAAGTGATGGATATCCACCCATCATACAACATGTTATTAGGAAGGCCTTGGATACAAGTTGTTAGCGTCGTGGCATCACCTTAGCATTAGTGTTTGAAGTATATTATGAATGAAACATTGGTACAAACTAGACCTAACCTGTGAGTACCATGCTAGAAACTTTGGCCACAAAATTGATATTTACTCAACATTCAAGAGGAAGCTCTTGCAGTTATTCAAAGCAGGATGGATAGCCTTTGAGGATACCCCCAACATCAATTCCACCTCCTACTTAATCATGCTTTCAGTAGTGGAGAAGTAATTGTTGTGGAGTTTGGAAGAAATAAAGAGAAGGTTTTAAGGGTAACCATGTATAAATTGTATGACATGTTAGTGTAAGTCGGGTATTTACCAATAAAAAATGAATCAGATTCAAGAAAAAGTGACAATTTTTGTTGGTTCATGAAGAAATGGGACATAACATTGATGAATGTGAAGAGTTCCACTAGAAGGTGATACAAATGATGACTCATGGTCTGTTATAAATAGAGAAGGAGGAAAAGGATGATGTCGTAGGCATGACAAGTTTCCAAGGGAAGAAAGTAGAGATGTGTAAGCTTCAATATACCAAGAGCAGTCCACCGAAGTTCATCTTGACAAAGCTTGTTGTTACCTATTGTCGCACGTGTGCGGCGTCGCGGTGAATATTCCATTTCAAATCTAAAATGTAAATATGTATATCTATCTGGCAAATATGGGGGAGACAAGAAAATCTAGTCTTTTATCGGTGGAAAATGGAATGGGAGTCGCCACCTAGTATTTTGGTCACTAGGAACCCTAACTGGTCTCGGAGATCGGGTACGGGGACTGGTTGCGTAAAGGGAAGGTATTAGCACCCCAAATACGCCTTACCTAAGGTAAGCTGCATTGTTTGATTGTCTGATAAAAAGCTAAGGTGTTATCGTATTTCTAGTTGTTGGTCTGTCTATGGTTTAAAAAAAGTCCTCCTCAGTAAGGAGGTCCTTATCTTATCGGGTAAAAACCTAACTGTTCTAACGTCTACATGAAAACTATATTTTTAATATCAGGAATACGTTTTACGTATAAATTTGTAATCCATATACTAAAAGAAGACAAAAAGGTTTTTTTAGAATTTTTGAAATATTGGCCTAGTTCTCATGGCTCTAACAAACTTGTTGTTTAAGCCAAAGTCCATGCTAATACAATATATTTTTTGAAATTTCCTTTGTTGTATGAAAATATGATGTGATGATTTTTTTTCTTTATTTTGGAGAGACTAGGCCGTATGCATGAAAACAAAATATTTTTTTTATTTTATACTTTTTGATGTCTTGATAAAAACCGGGCATTTTAATACTGGATTTGTATCTTTACGGTATAAAAATACAAACCAGTATTAAACAATTTTGATAAAAATATGCAGGAAAATCAACAAATCTTTTAAGGATCTTTTCATAATTTTTTTAATTAAATTTTTTTTATATATCTATATATATAAATAATACAAAAACAGTATAATATATAATATATAATATTAGGTGGGTTGGGCTGGGCCGGACTCAGCCCTAAAAGGGTTGGGCCGATCTAGGGCCAACAATTCTCTTTCTTTTTAGTCTGGGCCAGACCTGGCCTAGAAAGCAGGGCTGGGCCAGAACCAGCCTGGCCCACAAAACATCAGGGCTGGGCCAGAACCAGCCTGGCCCAGCATCAAAAAAACCAACGGGAGGGGGGAATTATTTCCCCCTCCCATCCTCCAGCATGCAGAACGAATGTTCTGCATGCAGGAGGAAACACAGGCAACGAAAGAAATGAGGGGGGAAGAATAGTGTACCTGGCGCGGAGGAGGCGGTGCCTTACTGGTCTGACTGATTCGCTGGTGGTGCTACGGTGGAGGCCGGTGGCGATGTCGTGGCTCACGAACGGCGGCTCCAAGCAACGGTGCTGCTGTTTCAAGCGGCGGAGAGAGATCCTTCCTCTTCCCCTATCCTCGTTTTTTCTTTCTCTGTTTCGTTTACCAGTGATTGTCCCTTTGTCCTCTCGGTTTTGTTTTAAAATTTTCTCCCTTATTTAAAACTTCCACTTGATCTTTCCTTCCTCTCTCTATTTCTTTCCTCTCTTTTCGGTCACTTTCCTCTTCGTTTCCTCCCCCCTGTCAACGATGTTCTTCCCTCTCTGCAGCGGCTTTGTGGAGGTGCTGGTGGTGGCGGCCTGGGGAGTGGCTTGGACGGTGGTCGGCGCCTTTCTTCTTTCTCTTCTCTGTGTTTTTTTTCTTCAGCCCTGTTCTCCTTTGTTTCTGTTTCCTCCTTTTGCTTCTCACGATGTTGTTGTCTACTGGGAGGGCAGTGGCAGCTGGCGATGATGCTGGTGGCGGTGGAGAGGAAGCTGACGATTCCTCACGGTGGTTAGGAAGGTGGCAGTGGCTGGGAAGCCCGATGACAACAGTTGTTTTCTTCTTCTTCTTCCCCGTGCAGAGGCGCAGGCCGGTTGCTACCTTTTCTTCAATGGTGCTGCAACGGGGGAAGAAGATGGTGAGCTGAAAAATGACGATCCTTCAGTGCTGGTGTGTTTGTACTCTCCCCCGCTGTTTCAAGCTTCCACGTCTTCTTCCCTCATTTCTCTTGGTTTCTCTCTTCTCTACACTCTCACAGTACCTCTCCTCGTTTCAAACTTCCCTCCCCTTTCAGTTTCAAAACGTCTCCCCTTGTTCCTGGTGTTGGGAGCAGTATTTATGGAGCAAAGAGGAGCGGCATGTTGTTGTGCATGAGGAGTAGGGGGACACCGGGTGAGGTCTCCAAACAGGCGTGGCTTTGCAGGGCACGCCTTCACTGTTTCTCGTTATATGGGGGCGTAGGGCTTTAGGTTTTGGGAGCTGCATGCGGGGAGAGAGAGAACAATGTCTACACTGTTTTGGTTTTATTTATTTATTTATTATTATCTTTATTTATTTTATTTATGGGGACCCAAAAATAGGTTACAACAGATGCCCCCTCTTTATAATACTTACAGAGCAAGGGTTTTGCGTAGTAAGTTTTATAAAGATAAACAAAACTAAACTTCCTAACTGATCTTGTCGAAGCTTGATCGATCTGAAACTTTATCTTTACAGCAATCCTCTTTAACCCGAAACTAAGATCAAAACTTAGTCATCTTGAGATCCCAATCTGGCGATCCTCTGACTTCTAACTTCGATTAGACTAACTTGGAATTCCATCTGAGATCCCTTCTGGCGACCTCTTTTAACCAAAAAAACCTATATTTGTAGCTTAGCCAACCTGAAATCCCATCTGGCGATTTCCTTTAGCCAAAGCTAATATCTGTGTTGTGGTTGGGTTAACCTGAGATTCCTTCTAGCAACCTCCTTTAACCAAAACCAAAATAATATGTGTAACTCGGTCAACTTGAAATCCCATCTGGCGATTCCCTTTAACCAAAGCCACCTGAGATCCCATCTGGCGATCTCCTCTAACTAGAACCAAAATAATATATGTAACTCAGTCAACCTGAAATCCCATCTGGCGATTCCCTTTAACCAAAGCCACCTGAGATCCCATCTAACGATCTCCTCTCACTAGAACCAAAATAATATGTGTAACTCGGTCAACCTGAAATCTCATCTGGCAATTCCCTTTAACCAAAGCAACTTGAGATCCCATCTGGCGATCCCTTTTAACCAAAACCAAAGAATATGTGTAACTCGGTCAACCTGAAATCCCATCTAGCGATTCCCTTTAACCAAAGCCAATTGAGATCCCATCTGGCGATCTCCTCTAACTAGAACCAAAATAATATGTGTAACTCGGTCAACCTGAAATCCCATTTGGCGATTCCCTTTAACCAAAGCCACATGAGATCCCTTCTAGCGATCTCCTCTAACTAGAACCAAAATAATATATGTAACTCGGTCAACCTGAAATCTCATCTGGCGATTCCCTTTAACCAAAGCTGAATTCGGTAAACCTGAGATCCCATCTGGCGATCCCTTTTAACCAAAACCAAAGAATATGTGTAACTCGGTCAACCTGAAATCCCATCTGGCGATTCCCTTTAACCAAAGCCATCTGAGATCCCATCTGGCGATCTCCTCTAACTAGAACCAAAATAATATGTGTAACTCGGTCAACCTGAAATCCCATCTGGCGATTCCCTTTAACCAAAGCTGAATTCGGTATTTGTTCTTCCTGATGGCAAGGTTTGAACCTTTTTGAAAATTTCCTAACAGGTTCTTCTCACTTTATTATTGTTCCAGAATCAAAACCGTGATGATTCTTTCTTCGTCCACAATCTTGTTGGATTACATTAAGGATTCTTCCTGTAATGATTCAAAAAACATTCATGCAATGATTTATGGTTAGATGTCATGCATGCATTCCTACCTGGTTTTGAAACATAGGTCCCATCATCTTCTTCTATTTCATGAAACTCTCTCTTGACATGAGCTTGCTTTTGAAGTCGTATGCTGGATTCATTCTTCGTGCTGCCTCTTTTTACCTATCATATCTTTAAGAAGAAGTCTTCAACTTTTTACAAGTATCCTTTTTTTCAAAATGTATGACTTGTCATTGCCTTCTTTGTCATGCTTTTGTCAAATGCTTGAACTTATTTTTTCAAATCTACGGGCTTTCATCCCGTTTTAAATCACGTAAAACTTTTCATGAAATATCTTTTATTGCCCCCAGTGGGGGGGTGTGATCCTAGTCTGGGCTTTTATAAAGAAGAAATTCGTTCCGACTCAAAAGGGGACCACCAATGATAAACTCTTTAAAGAGAGAAGGAATAAAAAAATGAATTTTTCAAAAAATTGCACATTGTTAAGATTGATAAACTCTTTTCTTATCTTGACAGAAATTTACAGGTGATTATAGAGTGACCACTCAACCATTTATCCATTGCAATTCATTACGCTATCCAGAGGTAGGGTTGTACTTCAGGGTTTAGCTTTGGTTTGTTTTCTTAAATTTCATCTTTGACCGTTTTATGATACATTCCTTGTAACCACTCAACCTTGTTTAAAAAGTGCATGATCTCATCATTTATTTAAAGAAAAGGAGGGCTCAAAGAGAAACACAAAATCTAGCTGACATCATGAGCCTTGATTGTCAACTAGAGAAAATAAAAGCAAACAAAAGCAATGACAAAAGCATGTTTAGGCAAACAAAGTTGGTTTACATTTTGAAAACTACTGGAGCTTCTTGGGTCACCCCGTTCTGAAACTTCTCACCCTGAGCCAACTTGCGCACAAAGGTCTTGGCGGAGACTTCTTCTAGTGTGTGGACAACCAGTTGTGGCAGTGCTTCCTCTTCATTCCCTACCTGTGTTTTCTTGTCATCTCCTTCGATCTCACCTTCCTCCATGGTGTTTACATTCATCATTGACAATTCTTGACCAAGGTTTTCCAATCCTTTATCAACTATTACTTGTGTCATGACTAGGCAATGGATTTGAATTGATGTTGGGTGTGTCTTCAAATGACACCCATCCTATCTTGATGAGCTCTAACAACCTTTTCTTAAAAGCATAGCACGTTTCAAGACCATGCCCGGGAATACTAGCATGGTACTCGCAAGTCAACTCGGGCTTGTACCAGATGGGGAATGGTGGTTGTAGTGGTAATGTGGGGATAAGAGCTATTTGTCCAATGCTCAACAGTTTGGCATACATGTCCTTCAAAGGCATGGGTAATGGTGGCAGTTGTTCTGAAATGTATCTTGTTTTTGGTCTTTGGTTATTGTTTTGGTTGTTTGACTAGTTATTTGTTTGATTAGGGGAAAAAGATTTGCTAAAGTTCACGTGTGCAACATGAGAGGTAGGTACTTGTGGGTTATGTGAATCCACTCTCTTGCCCTTGTACCCACCTTCCAAGTTGTTAACGTCACCTTCCATTTTTCTTCCAATAAAACCCTTCTTCTCTAATGGCTCGACTATGCGCCCAGCTTTAATCCCTTGCTCTATCCTTTCAGCTATGCGTACCGCATCGTAGAAATGCTGAGATGAGCTACCCATTAAATACTCATAATAAGGTGCCTTGAAGGTATTGGCAAACAAGGTCACCATCTCTATTTCGATTAAAGGGGGTTGCACATGCATTGCCTCATCCCTCCACCTTTGTGCATAGGCCCTTACCATAGGCCCTTACCGACTCTTGGCTCCTTTTCTCCATTGACATTAGACTTGTTCGATCTGGAGAGATTTCCAGGTTAAACTTGTATTGCTTAAGGAAAGCTTCCACCGAATCTCTCCAGCTCTTGATCCTGACACTATCTAACCTCATGTATCAGCTCAAAGCAGATCCTGTGAGGCTATCTTTAAAGAAATAGATTAGCAATTTATCATCATGGATTACTTCCGTCATTTTGTTGCAGTAGGATCGAAGGTGAGTGTTTGGGCATTCTAAACCGGTGTACTTAATGAAATCTGGTATCCTGAAATCCTTTGGCACCACGATGTTTGGTACCAGACATACTTTGGTTGCTCGAATAAGGTCAAACCAGTCATTACCCTCAACTGCCCTTAATCTTTCTTCCAAAGCAAACAACTTGTTTTGGTCCATCACACTAGGAGACCTATTATCCGGGATTCCCTCCGTTGTTAAGTCCACAGTGATTGGAGCATGAGTTGGCTGGATAGGGGTGATAGGCACAAAGTGTTGTTCATTGGCCGAGTTTGCCCCCTGGTTTTGAGATGTTTGAGGGATGTGAGCTGCTGGCGCTCCTTCAGGCTGTTGTGTTGATGTTCCCTCCCCATTCTTAGCTCTTAGGAGTTGCTCGAGTAGATCGGTCAGCCGAGCAACTTCATTTTTTACGGATTCCAACTCGGTCTGATAATGTGACTCTAAGTGAGCTCTTTCTTCGTTCTCCATCCTTAATCTGGATCGGGTGTGGTGGGCTTTGGATGTGGGACTTATGTTTCACGATCTGGCGTGCATATGATAAATTAAAAAACAAATGCGTGATGAAAATATGATGCACATGCGATGTGTATTTTAGAGTTGATTCATGATCTTTGTAATTTTTTAGGCAAGATTTCTGAGTCGAACTGATTGATGTAAATGAGGTTTTGCCAAGTTCTTATCATAGTAGCTTACTAAAACACATTAGAAAGAAAGATAGGTACTTAGTCATGATTTCAGCTCAAAAACCTGTATTGATGAATTTAACATTATCAATCTTTATGCAAATGAAAGTAAGATACACATCCTAAAGACAAGCTCTATTTATTAAGTGAGAATGGGTAGGTTTTCTATCTGGTCTTGAAGGGTCTCATATCTGCCCAGTGATGTTCTTCGTAAAGACAGTATGGGGGCGTTGCAAGGAACAGTTAAGACACGTATGTCCACCATTACCAAGCAGGCACTCAGATATGAGTTGGGTGTTTCACGCATCTGAACCCTGACCAATAGTCTTAGGGCAAATCGCTAATACCCCACCTAACTTAATGCTTGTGTGTGCTTCTCAAAATCAAAGTAAGTGATGCATGAGAAAGTTTTATACAATGCATGAACAATATGTGTAAAAAAAATGTAAAGCATATACGCAAATAACAAAAGGAAAGACATTAACAATAAACACACGAAAACACAAACATATCAGACAAAAACAAAGCTTAGTCTACAAGGTCCCCAGTGGAGTCGCCATTCTATTGCATGTGTGCGGCGTCGCGGCGAATATTCCATTTCAAATCTAAAATGTAAATATGTATATCTATCTGGAAAATATGGGGGAGACAAGAAAATCTAGTCTTTTATCGGTGGAAAATGGAATGGGAGTCGCCACCCAGTATTTTGGTCACTAGGAACCCTAACTGGTCTTAGAGATCGGGTACGGGGACTGTTGCGTAAAAGGAAGGTATTAGCACCCCAAATACGCCTTACCTAAGGTAAGCTGCATTGTTTGATTGTCTGATAAAAAGCTAAGGTGTTATCGTATTTCTAGTTGTTGGCCTGTCTATGGTTTAAGAAAAGTCCTCCTCAGTAAGGAGGTCCTTATCTTATCGGGTAAAAACCTAACTGTTCTAACTTCTATATGAAAACTATATTTTTAATATCAGGAATACGTTTTACGTATAAATTCGTAATCCATATACTAAAAGAAGACAAAAGGTTTTTTTAGAATTTTTGAAATATTGGCCTAGTTCTTATGGCTCTAACAAACTTGTTGTTAAAGCCAAAGTGCATGCTAATACAATATATTTTTTGAAATTTCCTTCGTTGTATGAAAATATGATGTGATGATTTTTTTTCTTTATTTTGGAGAGACTAGGCCGTATGCATGAAAACAAAATATTTTTTTTATTTTATACTTTTTGATGTCTTGATGAAAACCGGGCATTTTAATACTGGATTTGTATCTTTACGATATAAAAATACAAACCAGTATTAAACAATTTTGATAAAAATATGCAGGAAAATCAACAAATCTTTTAAGGATTTTTTCAAAAAAAATTTAATTAATTTTTTTTATATATCTATATATATAAATAATACAAAAACAGTATAATATATAATATATAATATTAGGTGGGCTGGGCTGGGCCGACCCAAATAACTGGGCCGAACTCAGCCCCAAAAGGGTTGGGCCGATCTAGGCCCAACAGTTCTCTTTCTTTTTAGTCTGGGCCAGACCCGGCCCAGAAAGCAGGGCTGGGCCAGAATCAGTCTGGCCAACAAAACATCAGGGCTGGGCCAGAACCAGCCTGGCCCAGCGAAGGAAACCCATCAGTGCTGGGCCAGAACCAGCCTGGCCCAGCATAAAAAAAACCAATGGGGGAAGAAGATGGTGAGCTGAAAAATGACGATCCTTCAGTGCTGGTGTGTTTGTACTCTCCCCCGCTGTTTCAAGCTTCCCCATCTTCTTCCCTCATTTCTCTCGGTTTCTCTCTTCTCTACACTCTCACAGTACCTCTCCTCGTTTCAAACTTCCCTCCCCTTTCAGTTTCAAAAAGTCTCCCCTTATTCCTGGTGTTGGGCGCAGTATTTATAGAGCAAAGAGGAGGGGCCTGCTGTTGCGCATGGGGAGCAGGGGGACACCGGGCGAGGTCTCCAAACAGGCGTGGCTTTGCAGGGCACCCCTTCACTATTTCTCGTTACATGGGGGCGTAGGGCTTTAGGTTTTGGGAGCAGCATGCGGGGAGAGAGAGAACAATGTCTATACTGTTTTGGTTTTATTTATTTATTTATTATTATCTTTATTTATTTTATTTATGGGGACCCAAAAATGGGTTACAACACCTACAATGGGAGCTACAATGGATTGACATATAATTATGAAAATCCCCCCATTATCAAAGGTGCTGCTCTTGTGTTTCAGACTGAGATTGATGGATTAACTCGAAGTGGTAGGTGTTTTACGCATGAAAAACAAGATAGGCAATGAAAAGCCAAAGTCAAAGAGGTTATAGATATCATCAAAGATATGAAAATAAACAAACCCATAAGTGAGGAAGAAGCTAGTGAATTCCTAAATTTGATGAAGCACAATGAGTATAACGTTGTAGAGCAACTGAGGAAAACCTCTACATGGATATCCTTGATGTCTTTTATTCTGAGTTATGAGCCCCACTGTAATGTACTATAAAAAGTGTTGAATGAGGCATAAGTGCCCCAAGACATAGCCCAAAACAATATGGAGCATCTGGTCGGAAGAATTCATGAAACAAATTACCTATACTTCATTGAGGACGAGCTCGATGCTAGAGGAACGAGTCATAATAAACCTCTATACATCACTTTGAGGTTCAAGGGTTGCAACATTAACAAAGTATTTGTGGACAGCGATTCAAATTTAAATGCACTCCTAAAACATTTGCTGGATGAAATGCCAGTTGATTCAATGTATTTATTGGCCAAACACCTTGACAACAAAGGCTTATAATGGTTCCCCAATGCAAGTGGTAGGGACCATTGAAATGGAGTTATTCATTGGCCCACAAATGTTTTTAGTAACCTTGCAAGTGATGGATATCCACCCATCATACAACATGTTATTAGGAAGGCCTTGGATACAAGCCGTTAGCATCATGGCATCATTCTAGCATTAGTGTTTTGAGTATATTATGAATGGAACATTGGTGACAGTTAAGGCCAAAGAAACCTTGGCAATGATGTAGAATGTGATTGTTCCCTACATAGAAGCTGAAGGAAGCAAATATAGAAATCTCCATGCTTTTGAAATTTTTAATACAAAATGGGTGCTGGAAAACACGGTATTGAGAAAACTAGTAATTTCTAAAGCCACAAGAATGGTCGCCAAGTATTTCTTAAAGCAAAGACTTCCTTTCCAGTATGATCCTATCTCTAGAAATCTTGAGATGATAAGTCCGATAAGGTTGAAGATTGCAAATCAAAGATTCGAGCTCGACTTTAAGCTTGGAAAGAGAGGCTATAAAAGAGTTGCTAATATCAAACAAGAAAAAAGGCTACCCAAGCTGAAAGGAAGGGAACCGAAAGAGGAAGAGATTACCATCCCTCCGATCCAAATACCATTCCCCAAGGCTGTTTATGTAATGCACTATAAAGATAAGACATATATCCCTACCCAAGGCTTGGTTGTTATAGGCATCAACACTTTGGAACAAGATGACAATAAGGTCAAGAGCTTCATGCGAAAGCTGACAAGTGGAAAAAAGGTTCCAAAGTTGGGAGACCCAAGAGGCTCTTATAGTCTTCAAAAAGTAAATAACAATGTTGTTCTAGTATGCTTTTTATGCTTTATGTGTTTATCTATGTGTTTGTCTTTGCTTTCATACTAAATTGGCAATCTTGGCTCAAGATGTTAACACATGGTTTTCGTTGTAGTTGAGGCTTTCTTTTTTATCAATGAGATCATGTATTTTCACAAATTTTTTTTGTCTATTTATCTATGCAAAATACACACTTACACTAAAACACCTTTTGCTTTCAAGAAATCTAAAAGTGGATCATCTACAAAATAACAAGCATTATACTGAGAATGAATGACCAAATTTTGATGAGTACATAATTGCAATGAAAGAAAATGAATGGGAAAAGGATGATGTAAGAGTATTCACTATGCTAATAGAACAATCAAAGCGAGCCTGGAAACTGACAAAAGAAGAATTGGAGACAATTAATGTTAGTACAAGGTAGGATGAAAGAAAATTGAAAATATGAACTTTAATGACTGTTAGTGAAAGGAAAAACTTTATCTCACTGCTACCCGAGTATGTCAACATGTTTTCTTGGTCCTACGCAGATATGTCTGGTTTAGATACTAACATTGTAATGTATTAGGTGTCATTAAATGAAGGAAATATACATGTGGAGCATAAACTACGAAAAACTCGTCCGGATATAGTACTAATTAAAGTTGAAAGCCGAGATAGAAAGGCAATGAGATGCTGTTTTTTTTTAGGTTGTTAGGTACCCACAATGGATATCAAACATAGTAGTAGTTCCTAATAACAGTGACAAAATCAGAGTATGTATAGAGTATAGGGATTTAAATAAAGCAAGCCTAAAAGACGACTTCCCTTTACCACACATCGATGTTCTGATTGATAATGCAACGCGAAGCTCAACGTACTCCTTCATGGATGGTTTCTCTGGGTACAACTAGATCAAAATGGCCAACAAAAATAAAGAGAAGACAACCTTTGTTACTTCGTGAGGAGCCTTTTGCAACAAGGTGATGCCATTTGGACTGAAAAACATTGGGGCCATTTATCAAAGGAAAATGGTAACTCTATTCCACGACATGATGCATAAAGAAATTGAAGTGTATATGGACAACATGATTGCTAAATCCAAAGAGGAAGAAGACCATTGTCAGAATCTGAGAAAGCTGTTTGAAAGGTTAAAAAGGCATCGATTAAAGCTAAACCCTGCAAAATGCTCATTTGAGGTAAAATCTGGAAAGTTGCTAGGATTTATGGTGAGTGGACAAGGTATTAAAGTCAACTCTGATAAAGTAAAAGCAATTCAGGCCATGTCAGCTTCTAAAATAGAAAAAGAAGTAAGAGGGTTGTTGAGTCGTTTTAATTACATTTCTCGGTTTATATCTCAAATGACAGCAACTTATGAGCCAATCTTTTGACTCTTTCAAAAGAAATATCATAGGGTATGGAATGAAGAATGCTAAGAAACTTTTGATAAAATCAAGCAATATTTGCAAAATCTACTTTTACTGATACCTCTTGTGCCTGACAGACCGTTAATTCTATATCTGACAACAACTGAAAAAACAATAGGATGTGTACTCGGGCAACATGATGAGTCTAATAGACAATAGAGTGATCTATTACTTAAGTAAGAAGTTTATAGATTACGAGTTTGGATATACAATGGTAGAGAAGCTTTGTTGTGCACCTATATGGGCTACAAAACGACTTTGACAATACATGTTATATTACACTACATGATTGATTTCGAAACTGGATCCTCTCATATATATCTTTGAAAAGTCTTATTTATCAAGCATAATAGCAAGATAGTAGGTGTTGTTTGTTGAGTACATGGCAAGAAAAATTGTGAAAGGAAGTGTTATCGCTGATCATTTGGCAGATAATGTAATTGAAGATTGTGAGCCTTTGAATTTTCATTTCCCAGATGAAGATGTGTTGGTAGTAGAAAAAGAAGAAGAACCAAACTGGTGGAAATGTAATTTGACAGAGTAATAAATGTATATGGCAATAAGGCAAGAGTAGTGATAATTTCTCATAACAAAAAGCAATATCTTGTTTCGATTAAATTGTAGTTTGAGTGCACCAATAATATGGATGAGTATGAAGCTTGGATTAAAATTTAAGATAAATAAACTTCAGGTATTTGGAGACTCAATGTTGATAATCTACAAAGTGAAAGGAAAATGGCAAACAAAAGATGAGAAGCTGAGGCCATATCAAGAATATTTGTCCAAACTAGTAAAAGAATTTGACGAGATAAAATTCACTCATATGGGAAGAGACAAAAATCAATTTGTGAATGCTTTGACCACTTTAGCTTCTATGGCCAAAATTGATTATAGGAATAAAGTGCAACCCATAAGTGTTGAAGTCAGAAATTCTCTGGCTTACTGCTACTCGGTTGAATGAGAAGTGGATAGGAATCCATGGTATTATGATATAAAATAGTTTATCCAACACCAAAAAATCCCCCAAGGGCATCCAATACAGATATAAAAACCTTGCGAAGGTTAGTCATGGACTATTACCTCAATGTAAATGTGTGATACAAGAGGTCGTCCGATAGAACATTGTTGAGATGTTTGGATAAGACAGAAGCAAAAAAAGCAATCCAGGAAATTCATGAAGGGATTTATGCAACTCATGTAGTGGATATATGACGGCTATGCAAATACAGAGGTCAGGGTATTTTTGGATAACCATGGAAAGGGATTGCATAGAATATGTTAGAAAATGTCATAGATGTCAGGTGTGCAGTGATAAGATAAATATGCCTCTAGCTCCTCTATTTAATTGACATCTCCATAGCCATTTGCAATGTAAGGAATCGATATAATTGGGTATATCAATCCAAAAGTCAACAACGAACATCGGTTTATCCTAGTGGCTATTAACTACTTCATAAAATAGGTAGAAGCCAATTATATGCTCATGTAACCAAGAAGGTAGTGAAGAGATTCATTGAACGAGATTTAATTTGTCGATATGGAGCGCTTGAAAAGATAGTGACTGATAATGCTCAGAACTTCAATGGAAGAATGATAGTAGAGCTTTGCATAAAATGGAAAATCAAGCACTCAAAATTCATCTCCATACAGGCCAAAGATAAACAATGTTGTATATTTCTTTTTTTGGATCAAATGTAAGAAATTTTATAGATAAAAATAAAACATAGCTAGAGACCAGCAAGTCAACTGTACAGGCATATACAAACCAGTGTAAGGGAACAAACTCCCTTGAGATAAGGGAACAGACTCCCTGAAATAAAAAGCCTAAACTAGCTAGGCAAGAACCATCACAGCGGATAAAAGCTATTTGCATCCATTAACATTTGATTACTAGATAAGAACCCAAAATGCTAGCAAGAGACCAAACATCAACAGAGGCTTTGACTAAAGCACCAGCAGAGCAGACAACCCATAAACATATCATCAATCAGAGACCAGCCAAAAGCAAACCAGCAACAGCAGGCACTAACCAGACATTAAATAGAAACCCAGCAACATCAATTGCATCCAGTAACACTTGACTACTGGAAAGGAACCCAAATTGCCAGCAAGAGGAGGCACTAACAGGAACTAAACAGAAAACCAGCAACTACAGGCACAGAACATGCACAAATAGAAAAAAACTACACAAAGCAAACTATTAGCCAAGCTGCGACTCACCCAAGTAGAACAACTGCACTG
This sequence comes from Populus trichocarpa, assembly GCF_000002775.5. Lineage (NCBI taxonomy): Eukaryota > Viridiplantae > Streptophyta > Magnoliopsida > Malpighiales > Salicaceae > Populus > Populus trichocarpa. The sequence goes on along the minus strand of NC_037286.2, from coordinate 18,469,722 downwards.
CATCCAAAACACATAGCACCAGCAACAGCAAAAGCAAGACTGCACAAGATCAAACTGGCAGCTCAGTTGCAATAGGAAGCAGGCAAAAAAAATGCACCAAACAAAAAATATTGCCCTAGATGAAGCAAGCAGGGGATCTGCACAAAAAAAAAACCAAAGACCAGCAAGTCTACAAAATAAAACAAGCAATACAAGATAGCTAATAAGAAACCAAGGGATCACCCCCCAATCTAAACATGAACAAATCATCAGAAAGTGGATGATGGAGCAGAGTCATCTGAGCTATGGCAGTGACTGGAAATCAACAACAGGGGTCTTGGCCTTCCTTTGTGACCCCAAACAAGGGATGGCAGCTGCTTTGCTTCTAGTGAGATATTGCCTCGTGGGAGGGGCTACAGTTGCAGTGGCCCCAACTTCAGAAGGAGTGGAGCCAGAGAGCTCAGATGCAGCAGCTTTGGACCTCTTGCGACCAGGAGACTAGGGCCTCAGTGCACCAGTTATAGCAGCTTCAGTGGACATTGGATCCACTTGAGGATCAACAGAAGGGCCTGTACAACACGATTCCTGCTTCTCAACTACAGCTGTCTCTTTAGAGGGGCTAGAACTGGCTGAACATGCTAGAGTTTCATAAGGCCTCTTCTTACTTATAGGCTTGAGTCCTTTGGTGCAAGTGAGGGTTGAATGTCCTAGAATATTACACTGCTTGCAAAAGCGTGGAAGAGATTCATACACAATCTGTTGAGGCAAAGTGGTGCCATTGGGCAGAATCACATTGACAGAGGATGGCAAGTCGGAGAGCAGGTCTACTTCAATAAGAACTCTAGCATGTGAGAGTCGGGTCATTTGTGCAGTAGGGTCATCACAATGGATCGACTTCCTAATCATGCTTGCAATTTTTTATAAGTAAATATGGTTCCAGCATCTTAATGGCAGATCAGGGAACCTCACCCATGTTGACATTGTGGTCATATTAGTAGATTGAAAATCAAAGAATTCAGGCATTATTTTCAGAATAAGAGGCCTGTCAAAGACAGCATATCGACCTGCACCTAAGACATCTAGCATCTCCGATTTTAATGAGAATGCAAAGATCAACCAACCCGAATCATGCATTGTGAAATGAGCTTTATGCTGCCAGGTTCTATTAATATACGTTAATAGTGAAGCATAACTTGGGAATTTCCCAGCCACATAGCCAATCAAGCAAACCTTCCACTTAACAACGAGTTCACTAACATCAGTTTCCTGAAGATGACATGAGGCAGAGGATGCATATTCTGGAGAGTGAATAAGAGCGGGAGACTGAGAATTTGAAGTACCTGGTGGTGAGTCTACAGGAGCACCTTTGCTACAACCAGGCTGAGACTTATCCATCACCGGTAATGCAAGAGTGGTGGCACCAGTAGGGGAGGGAGTGACATTAGAAGGAATTGCTCAAGGATGGCTCTTGACAGAGCATGATTGAGGAGGAGGAACAGTAGTCGGGGTGCGAGTGAGACCACCTGAGCCTAGACAAAAACTAGGGTTAAACCCAACCGGACATTCTATAGGACATTTTATAGGCAAGGGGCTTGCCTTGGAACTGCTAGAGGAGCCATCATTGCGACCACCAGAAGAGGGACGGTGAAGAGATGGAGCAGAAGAACCTTTCTTTTGCATGGTTATGTTCTTGCGTTTGGACGAAACCCTAGCTGCGTTGGAGAAATCAGCAAATGCAACCTTCGTTCTAGGTGGAGTGGAGGTCGGAGAAGGAGAAATAGAGCCGTGTTGAACTGGTGAGCAACTCCTTGACTGAACCTTAGGCGTGTGCGAGGCAGGCGCATGACGTTTAGTTTGAAGCTGGAAATCACCCTGGGTGGAATGAAGAGTTGAAGATTTAGCCTTGAATTTTGTCATATTGACCGAAGAGCGAACACTGAAGAGCAGAGAACAGACAAGAGAAGAAGAATGGTGAACAAAGAGGGAAGAACACAGACACTAAAAGACTGCTTCTCTCACTACACTGGGAGCTTCTCTCTCTTGACTGACTCAACTGACTTAGAGCTCTTTCTTAACAATGTTGTATCTTTATAAAATAGGTAGAAGCCAGTTATATACTTATGTAACCAAGAAGATAGTGAAGAGATTCATTGAACGAGATTTAATTTGTTGATATGGAGCACTTGAAAAGATAGTGATTGATAATGCTCAAAACTTCAATGGAAGAATGATAGTAGAGCTTTCCACAAAATGGAAAATCAAGCACTCAAATTCATCTCTAAACAGGCAAAAGATAAACAATGTTGTAGAAGCAGCCAACAAGAATATCAGGAATATTATGCAAAAGATGGTAGTGTCATGTACAAAGACTGGCATGAAATGCTACCTTTTGCTCTACATGCATATCACACCACAATAAGGACATCTACAGGAGCTACACCTTATTCCTTGGTTTACAGGATGAAAGTAGTAATGCCACTAGAAGCAGAAATTCCATCTCTAAGGGTACTGATGGAATTAGAACTTGAGGAACCTAATTAAGTCAAGATGAGATACAAGTAGTTAAATTTGATTAGTGAAAAGAGGTTAGCTGCAATCTATCATCACTGGTTATATCAACAAAGAATGGCTAAAGCATATGACAAGAAAGTCAGACCTAGGGTATTCTAGGAAGGAGATCTAGAGTTGATAAAAATCCTACCTCTACTTGGCAAAGATCAAAGTAAGTGGGCACCCAACTACAAAGGCCTATATATAGTGAAGAAAGCCTTCTCTAGGGGAGCTCTATTGTTGACAAGAATGGATAGAGGCGACTTGCCTAGGCTTGTATACTTTGACTCTATAAAGAACTACTAAGCGTAGTGTGTTCATCTTCTTTAAATCAATAAAGTATGGTTATTCATTCTTGTTACATATTCTGTGTTTTTCAAATAATCTCAAAAGAATAAAACAAAACCTTTTTAAAAAATCATTTTCTCTTAAACAAAGGTTTTCAAGATTTGAATTTGGCTAATGATTTTAAGAAAAATTAATGATTTGTCAAGTGCAACGATTCACCTAGCAACTCCCTAAGAGATGGCTAATTACCTAGATGAGCAATCTAACCATCAAAGTTTGTTATGCAAAAGCTATATGAAACAAAGATGATGGAGTTTTCATGGGTCATGAACTTGCAAAATAATTTTGTGCAAATCGCTACAGTAATGAGGTTGAAATTTATTAGTCCTGACCAATCTTACTTGAAATGAGAAAAGCCCATTTTTTATATCCTGTATAGATAAATATGTCCCTTGCAGTTCCAATTTGAGTTGAAGTGAAGTTTTTTTTTATCTTTGTAAGAAAACCCTTGCTAGAATCACACCCCACACTAGGGGCAAGTATTATAAAATGATGAAAATAAAGGTATTTGAGAATGTCTGCTAATGATGAAAAAGTGGTTGGAAAACCTAAACAAGGTAGAATATCTATGAATAGAATTCATGAGATCTTGATTGAGGCTGCAAAATAAGAAGGCCCAATAAGCCTAAAAAAAAAGAAAAAAGCTTTGCTAAATGACAAATATTGAAAAGACACACAAGCAAAAGCTTCTCTTGCAGTTTTGACGAACAAAGAAAAGGAAAATCGTTAAGAAACTTGCAAATAGAATAGGAAAAGGCATTGGAATCTTGATGTCGATACACGACGTCGGGCGACGACTCCACTTTTTGTTTATTTAACAAAAAGGTTTTTTTCTCGATTGGGAGAAATGAAGATTTTATTGGAGTCGCCATCTAGTAATTTGAGGGAATTAGAAATCCCAAATTAGACACTGGTCCAAGAGATTCAGGTACGGGGTTAGTTATGATTAAGGGAAGGTAGACACCACCTTTAAAACATCCTTTCAAGAGAAAGGTTACCCTTACTTGTGTGTTTTTTATTTGATTCAAATGCTATTATATTTTGAGATTATTTGCAATTTTGTTTTTTTAAAAATGGTTAACATCGGTTCCTACAAATAGGAGACACGTTAAAAATGACATCAGTCCCTAAAACTAGGAGACTCATCTAAAATATTGACGTTTTCAATATTGATTTTGTGAAATATCTGAAAGTGATTTCAGCAATGGTTTTGTGAAATATATGAAAGTGATTTCAAAATTGATTTTGTGAAATACATGAAAGTGATTTCAGATTAGTTTTGTGAAATACATGAAAGTGATTTCAGATTAGTTTTGTGAAATACATGAAAGTGATTTCAGCATTGGTCTTATTTTCCAGGTGACCAACCTGTTTGTGAAATACATGAAAGTGATTTCAACATGGATTTTTTTGAAATACATAAAAGTGATTTCAACATTGATTTTTATGAAATACATAAAAGTGATTTCAGCATTAGTCTTGTGAAATACATGAAAGGGATTTCACCATGAGCTTCAGGGTTGATGAAAACTTCTAAAGGAATTCATACTTGTATGGTTGAGATCTGATTTGTAAATCGATCTCAGAGATGATGAAAGCTTCTCAAGAAAGTCTTATATCTACGGTTGAGATCTGATTTGTAAATCGATCTCACAGATGATGAAAGCTTCTCAAGAAAGTCTTATATGTACGACTGAGATTCGATCTTCTATTCAAAATAATGGTAGGAGTAAAATCCTTATAAATCACGCAGTATTTGGTGAAAGACATCATCAACTTCTTGTATTTTCAATACTTTCAAAGTTCTCAACTTTTGAAGCTTTAACCATGTCTTCCTCTTCTTCCAATGCTAACCCAAACCTTGTTCCTGCGGTGGAGTCTGTAGTTTGGCGTACTACCTTTGAAATGAATGGTCATCCAGTTACAATAGAGGATACTGTAATGAACAATGAAGATACTGTTGTAGCCGTGGCTAGAGACATGATCCTTCCTCGTGATGAAATAATGCTGGCAGCCAGGATCAATATTGAAGCAGTGAATCAATCACTTGCTCTCAGTATCAGAGCTACTTCATCTTTGGTGAGCATTGCAGAGTGTCTTCATGCCAGAAGACTTGAGTTGAATACTCAGGTTCCTGATCTCCATCATCAGATCGAGAATTTAAGGAATAGACTCCGTGATGAGAGACGTCACAGAAACAACTTGGAGAGGAGAAACCAAGAGCTAAATGCACGTGTTGACTTTTAGAGGGACTATGTTAAAAACACGACACCACTAGTTCGAGGAAGAGATGGAGCGTATGCATAAACAATTTGAAGAATTTCGAGGCATGATTGATCATCAAGATGAAAATATCCCTAATCGTCCTCGCACTGTTTAACATTTATACTTGTACACTTTTTTCCATGAATAAAAATCCATCTTTCTTGTCTTCATTTATGAATTTTGCTTTTGTGGACTTGCCATATTTGATGTGATTTAAAAGAACTTCAATTCATCTGAGTCTTGTTGGATCCCAATGGGAATTTTGTTTCGTGAAATATCTGCAAAACAAATATGCAATGCTCATGAAATTAGATGATATGCAATGCATCTTACCTGTTTTTGAAATATAAATCCCCCATTCATCTTGTTTGAGGATCTTGATTTTTAGTGACCTATTTTGATTCACGCATCCTTCAAATCTACTTAAGCCGACCCATGTTGCTCATTTTTCTAAGATAAACTTTGTTTGAGTTTCCCAACAGTTACTGCACCTTTCTCTATTGGTTACTTCACTGAGAGCATTAACTTCTCCTTGGCACGACATTGTTCTGTTTGCAATATTCCCATTATTGAGGATTCTTTAACCAATTCATATGGTCAATATATGAGGATTATCCCGCTTCACCTGGGATTTTCATATACATTTCGCTTACTGACGATGTATCAGTTATCTTGTTGTCTAACTAATCATATTGTGAGAGTCAATAATCTCCTTTCGTAGATACTGCAAATCATACTATTTCAGTCCTCATGCTGGAAGAAGTCTACAGTTTTATCATGTGTATTTTCCACTAGGGAAGCAAATTTCTTTGTGCCATTAGGGATCTGGTAACTGCTTCTCTGCCCCCCTGGGAGAATTAATTGCCTCATTTCATTTCCTCCTTTGCTCTTGTTGTCATTAGAATCTTTGATTTTCTAATAGTGCCTCGTAGTGTGTCATATATTCATTTTTCTTACAAAGAAAACCTTCTTTCAAAAATGATTTTACAAAAGATCTGTTTTGTTCTTGAAAACTAAAACTCTCAATGTCTGTTTATAACAATGTTCAGGCAACTTTAGGGCTTTATGTCAAATCTCTTAGTAAAAGTAAGCTCAGATGAAGGTAAGTGATGAGATGACCTTCTGCTTTGATTTTCAAAGTGTTCAAGCGATTGCTTGAATGTATTTTGAGAGAAAAGAAACAATTTGCCTTTTATTTTTAGAAACACTCCTTTTAACAGCATGAATAATAACGAGTAATTATTTGCTACGCCATGACTCTTTATGGAAAAGTCTCTTATATTTTGAGAACGTCGTTTATTGATCCAGGTTGCTTACTTGATTAGAAAGGACTTCAAAGACACATAATGTATTTTATGGCTCAAGGCTATTGTTGTAACCCATTTTTGGGTCCCCACAAATATAAATATATATATATATATAAAAAAAAAAAAAGAATTTGAACAGTGTCGTTTTGACACTGTTCCTCTACCCGCCGCGCGCCCTGCCAAAATCAAGGGAGCTGAACCTCGACAGTCGCGCCCAATGGCCGACCAGCCGCAACATGATTTGCTCCCAAGGCGCACTAGCAAAAGAGAGGAGGGGGGAGTTTTTTTAAAAAAGAACGAGAGAGAGGGACGAGAGAGGGGGCTGGAAAACTAAAGAGGGGGAAAGTTTTTTTTGAACAAAGGAGAGGGGAACGGGAAAGAAGCAAAAGGAAGAAAGGGGCCAAGGGGCCAAGCAACGCTAAAACAAGAGGGAGGTGAGATGTGAAGGAGGAGAGGTAGAGTTTTGAAGGGGAGAGAGGGATCTTTTGAAACTGAAAGGGGAGGGAAGTTTTGAAACAAAGAAAGCTACTGTGAGAGGGTAGGAAGAGAGGAAACGAGATAGGAAAAGAAGGGGAGAAAAACACAGAAGAAGGAATGAAAGCAGGGGAACCTTTGGAAAGTTGAACGAGAGCAGAGTGAACGGAGAGAAGAGAAGGAAAGGATTTCTGAAACAGAGGGAGGGAAATACAAACACACCAACGCCACCTGGATCGGGAACACAGCAGCACTGCCCACGCCACCACCATCCTTCATCAGCTCATCATCTTCCAGCCACACGCCGCGCCACCATCAAAGAAAAAACAGGAGCTTGCACCTCTACGCAGGCGAAGAAAGCAGCAGCAAGGCACTGCCCGACACTGAGAATAGCCCCCCATCTTCTTCCCAGCCGCGGCAACACCACCAGGAACAACGCACGTCCTCTCCACCACCACCAGTTGCCACTGTCTTCCTAGTCGACAACAGCACAGTTGGAAGTAGAAGGAGAAAGGGAAACAGAGGAGAACATAGGAACTTAGAGAAGAAAAAGGAAGAAAGGCTGAATACCGCACTCCAAAGGCCGACCACCATCTCAGCCATCCTCCGGTCAGCAACCACCACCAGCACCTCCACGACGCCACTGTAGAGAGAGAAGAACGTTGTTGACAGAGGGAGCAAAGGAAACAAAGAGAAGAAGCAGTGCTGAAACAAAGGGAGGAGGAAGAAGGTCGCAGCAACCACCAGCACCACTGTCAGCTCCTCTACCCAAGCTCATCGTCGCAGGTAACTCTTCCCCTGTTCATCTTCTTGCATGCAGAACGTGCACTGTGCACGTTCTGCAAGCAAGAAATTAATTAGCTGGTTACTGTGCAGGGGCACAGTAACCGGCTAATTAATTCCCCCGGTTACTATGCAGGTTTAATTAATTAACATGTTACTGTGCAGGTGCACAGTAGCCACCTAATTAATTAACGGGTTACTGTGCTTATGTACAGTAACCCGGTTACTATTTGTGCACAGTACCCCGTCACTATTTGTGTACAGTATCTTCATCACTGTTGTGTACAGTATCCCGTCACAGAAGAAGCATGATGGCCTGTTGGGCCGAGATCGGCCCAACCCAGTCTGGGCCGAGATCGGCCCAACCTTTCTTTGTTGGGCTGAGTCCGGCCCATTTATTTGGGCCGGCCCAGCCCGATTGGTTTTTTATATTATATATTATATATTATAATTTGTTATAATATATATATATATATATATATATATATATAAAATATGATAATTAAAAATATATATATATTTGAAAAAATCTAAAAAATATGGTTGATTTTTTTGCATATTTTTATCAAAGTGGATTAATATTTGGTTGTATTTTTATACCGTAAGGATACAAACCCAGTATTAAAATACCCGATTTGCGTCAAAGCGTACAAAAAATACATATTTAAAAAATGTTTTGTTTTAAAATACGGCCTAGTCTCTCCAATATATATATATATAAATATTATAACATCATATTTTCACACAACAAAAGAAATTTCAAAACGATATATGTATTAGCATGCATTTTGGCTTTAATAACCAGTTTATTCAAGCCATGAGAACTAGGCCAATATTTCAAAAATTCTAAAAAAAATCTTTTTGTCTTCTTTTAGTATTTGGGATTACGAATTTATACATAAAACGTATTCCTGATATTAAAAATATGGTTTTTTTACATAGATATTAGAACGGTTAGGTTTTACCCGATAAGATAAGGACCTCCTTATTGAGGAGGACTTTTCTTGAACCATAGACGGACCAACATACATAGACATTAGAACGGTTAGGTTTTACCCGATAAGATAAGGACCTCCTTATTGAGGAGGACTTTTCTTGAACCGTAGACGGACCAACAACTAGGAAACACAACGAGACCTTGAATTTTATCAGACAAATAAACAATGCAGCTTACCTTAGGTAGGGCGTATTTGGGGTGCTAATACCTTCCCTTTACGCAACCAGTCCCCGTGCCCGATCTCTGAGACCAGTTAGGGTTCCTAGTGACCAAAATACTAGATGGCGACTCCCACATCATTTTTCACTACTAAGAGACAACGAATTCCTTGTCTCCCCACATTGACCAGATGTATCCCCCCATTACATTACATTACATTGTTTTTTTTAGGGTGGACGATCGCCGCGACGTCGCTCACGTGCGACAGCTATAAAAGAAAGAGTATTTCATAAGCTCAAAAGAGTGTTTAAGGGCTTAAAAACTATAGATCACTATTATCTTATCTTAGCCTTTTCTTTTGCTATCTTGATAACAAAAATGATACTAAAGATTCCAAATTAGGAACTTTTGTTTTTTTTTTACTCCCATATTTGTTGGGAATTCTCTCAATTGTTTGGAATTTTATTGAAGTCTTTGTTGTCAGACTTTATAAGCTCACATGCCTTTAAGACGATTTCCATAATCATTTCTCTCTTTTTGCCCCCTAGTGTAGAATGTGATCTTAGTTAAGGTTCTTATGAAAGAAAACGCTTTAAATAGACTCAACTCAAATTGGGACTGCAAAGGATAATTTTAAAGAAAGTGAAAGGAATATCAAAGATGGCCTTTCCTCATTTCAAGTAAGATCAGTTAAAACCAATAAACTTTGTCCACATCCAGTGTAATGCTTTGGATTTGCAAGATACCATGTTTTTCGAGTCCATGACAACTAATATACTACCAACCATTATTCATGTTGATAAAATGTAAATCCAAGACATAATTTGAGTGATAGTTGTTCCAATTGCATGTTTTTGACTTGTTTGGTCATCTCTTTCAAAGGAATTGCTCTGAACATTATCCTAAACAAATCATTGATTTATTTCATTGAAATCACAAACAAAATCATTTCTTTTAAAACCTCATTTAAGAAGAATGGGTTCTCCTGTAAAAAAGTTTGAAAGATCAAATTGTTGAGCCATTGAGATCATGCATGGGTTTTTTGGTGAGGTATATGCAAAGAGAATTTCCTGACCAAAACTTCATTTAATTGATTTTGATTGGATGAAACACATCATACATAATACTTTTTCACAGAATCAGAGTTCACAGGCCTAGATAAATCATCTCCATCCATCCTAGTTAATAACAGAGCCCCTCTGGAGAATGCTTTCTTCACTACATAAGGGCCTTCATAGTTTGGTGCCCACTTGCTTTGGTCTTCACTTTGTAATGGTAAGATTTTTCTTAGTACAAGATCCCCTTCTTTGAATTCCCTTGGTCGGACTTTCCGGTCATATGCTTTGGCCATCCTTCTTTGGTATAACTGGTGATGACAAATTACAGCCAACCTCTTCTCACTTATCATGTTTAGCTGCTCATATCTCACTTTAGCCCATTCAGCTTCTTCTGGTTCAGATTCTATTAGTACTCTCAAAGATGGAATTTCTACTTCCAAAGGCATCACCGCCTCCATCCCAAATACTAATGAGTAAGGTGTAGCTCCAGTAGATGTCCTTATTGCTGTGCGATATGCATGCAGAGCAAAGGGAAGCATCTCATGCCAATCCTTATAAGTGACTACCATCTTCTGGATAATCTTCTTGATATTCTTGTTTGTAGCTTCGACAACACCATTCATCTTTGGTCTGTAAGGAGACGAGTTTGAATGTTTAATTTTCCACTTCACACACAATTCTGTGATTATTTTTCCATTAAAATTTTGGGCGTTATCAGTCACTATCTTCTTAGGTGAACCGTACCAACAAATCAAATCTTTCTCAATGAAACACTTGACCACCTTTTGAGTTACATGAGCATAAGAGCTGGCCTCCACCCACTTTGTGAAGTAAGCAATGGCTACTAAGATAAATTGATGCCTATTGCTGGCCTTTGGGTTGATTGGCCCAATCACATCTATTCCCCACATTGCAAATGGCCATGGTGATGTCATATTAAACAGAGGAGCTGGAGGTGCATTTATCTTATCACTATACACCTGACATTTATGGCATTTTCTGACATAATCGATGCAATCTTTCTCCATGGTCATCCAGAAGTACCCAGATCGTTGCATTTGTCTAGCCATCATATGCCCACTTGCATGAGTTGCACAAATTCCTTCATGAATTTCTTGCAATGCTACCTTAGCTTCGATTTCATCTAGACATCTTAATAAAGTTCCATTGGATGATCTTTTATATAGAATTTCTCCATCCAGGTAAAATTCCATGGCTAACCGTCTCAAGGTCTTCATATCTGCTTTAGATGCCCCCAAGGGATACTCTTGATATTGGATAAATCGCTTGATGTCATAAAACCATGGGTTCTCATCTACTTCTCCTTCAATTGAACAACAATGAGTTGGAAAATTTTTAATCTCAATGCAGATTGGTTGTACCCTGATTCCGTAATCAGTTTTGGCCATAGAAGCTAAGGTTGCCAAAGCATCAGCAAACTGGTTTTTGTCTCTTCCCATATGGGTAAAATCTATCTCATTAAAGCCCTCAGCCAGTTTTGAGAGATATTGTTGATATGGTATCAATTTTTCTTTTTTGGTCTGCCATTCGCCTTTCACTTGACAGATTATTAACATTGAATCCCCATAGATATCAAGCTTCTTTATCTTAATCTCTAAAGCAGCTTCTAAACCAAGGATACAAGCCTCATATTCAACAGTATTGTTAGTACATTCAAATTATAGCTTGATTGAGATGGGATAGTGCTTCTTATTAGGATGAGATTATCACAGCCCCTGCTCCATTGCCAGATACATTCACTGCCCCATCAAAATACATAATCCACCAATCATTCTTCTCTTTGTCTTCTTCTACTATCAACACATCCTCATCTGGAAAGTCAAATTTCAAAGGCTCATAATCTTTGATAGCATTATCTGCTAAATGATAAGCAATTACACTTCCTTTTACGGATTTTCTTGTCTTGTATACAATGTCATACTTGGCCAACATTACTTGCCACCTTGCTATTCGGCTTGACAAGTAAGGTTTCTCAAAGATGTATTTAAGAGGATCCATTTTTGAGATCAACTAGGTGGTATAATACAACATATATTGCCGAAGACGCTTCGTACTCCATACAAGAGCACAACATAGCTTTTCAGTCATAGTATATCTGGATTCACAATCGGTAAACTTCTTACTCAAATAATAGATAGCTTGCTCCTTTCTTCCAGACTCATCATGTTGTCCCAACAAACAACCCATTGCTACCTCAATTACTATCAAATACAAGATCAAAGGTCTTCCAGGCACAGGTGGCACTAACAAAGGTGGATTCTGTAAGTATTGCTTTTTTTATCAAAAGCCTCTTGACAATCTTTGTCCCATGTACCAGGATTCTTTTTTCGAAGTAATCGGAAAATTGGCTCACATGTTGTTATTAATTGAGATATGAATCGAGCGATGTAGTTTAAACGTCCTAAGAAGCCTCTTACTTCTTTTTCGGTTTTAGGAACTGTCATAGCCTGAATTGCTTTCACTTTATCAGGATCGACCTCTATTCCTTTATTGCTTATCACAAATCCTAGCAACTTTCCAAACTTCACCCCAAATGAGCATTTCACAGGATTCAGCTTCAACTGATACTTCCTTAGTCTATCAAATAATTTTCTTAGAACCTGAACATGATCTTCTTCATTTTTAGACTTGGCAATCATATCATCCACATACACTTCAATCTCTTTATGTATCATATCATGGAAAAGTGTCACCATTGCCCTTTGATATGTGGCTCCAGCATTCTTTAACCCGAATGGCATCACTTTGTAGCAAAATGTTCCCCATGGTGTGACAAAAGTGGTCTTCTCTTTCTCTTCTTCAGCCATTTTAATCTGGTTATACCCGGAGAATCCGTCCATGAAGGAATAAGTTGAACTCCTAGCAGCATTGTCTACCAGAACGTCTATGTGACGCAAAGGAAAATCATCCTTTGGACTAGCTTTGTTTAGATCCCTGAAGTCTACACATACTCCGATTTTTTCATCCTTTTTTGGTACTACCACTATGTTAGATACCCATTGAGGGTATTTAATAACTTCTAGAAAACCAGCATGCCACTGCTTCTCTATCTCTACCTTGACCTTGATAGAATATCCGGGTGAGTTCTTCTCAATTTCTGCTTAACAGGTTTACATCCTTCTATCAAAGGCACTTTGTGTACTACAACATCAATGTCTAAACTAGGCATATCTGCATAAGACCAGGCAAACACATCCATATACTCTTATAGTAGTGTGGTTAAACTACATCTTTCTTCTGTAGTAATCAGAGTTCCAATCTTTAACTCTCTTTTATCTTGCTCGGTGCCTACAGTTATCACCTCTAATTCTTCTTTTGTAGGTTTCCAAGCATGCTCAGACTATTCTATTTGTCTAGTAAACTCTTTCATATCATTTTTATTCCATTCCTCTTCATCCATTGCAATCACATCCTTATCAAAGTTTGGCCATTCATTTTCAATGCAATATGTTTGTGGATTTATGGAGGATTCACTTTCAGAATTCCTGAAAACGGAAGGTGTTTTTAGTGTAAATGCATATCTTGTAGCCAAACAAAGCAAAATAAGATAACAAATGTTGAAGAAAATGCATGATCTCAATAATATTTTAAAAGTTGGCTCAATAATTATGAAAGACCTTATGTTGACATCTTGAGCCAAAATTTCCAACTAGGTACAAAAACACAAAGCAAAATACAAAGCAAAGCACACAAAGCACATAAAAGCGAATATAAGTAGATGCTTAATCATTACTTCTTGAAAATAACTGGGGCTTCTTCAATCTCCCAATTCTGGAATACTTCATCAACCAAAAGCTTTCGTACAAAGGCGTTGGTTAGAGCCTCTTCTAGAGAGTGGATGGTTAACTGAGGTAACAGTTCATCTTCTTTTGTTGTTTTTGGCTCATCATTACAATTCCAGCCTTTTCCTTTACCTTCATCTACATTGTTGATATCCATGACAACAAGTTCCTGTCCCAAGACTTCCATCATGTTTTCAGGTTTCATTACATATGCTGACTTTGGGAAAGAAACATGGATTGGTGGGATTACAATATCTTCTTCTTCTGGCTTTCTTCCTTCCATTCTAGCCAACCTTCTTTCTCGCTTAATCCTAACAGCTCTCTTGTGATCATCTTTCTTAGGCTTAAAGCCAAGCCCAAACCTCTTATCAGCAGCATTAATTTTCATCATGTTGACTCTCTTAAGATTTCCAGTAATTGGAGCATTCTGGAATGGTAGCCCATGTTTAAAAAAACACTTAGCTATCATTCTGGCAGTATCAGAAATAATTGGTCTTCTCAACACCGTATTCTCTGGTATCCATTCAATGTTCACAATCTCGAAGGCATGGAGATTTCCATCTTTGCAATCTTCTGCTTCAATATAAGGGACCGACACATTCCTTATCATGGACAAGGTTTCTTCTGCCTTAACTTTCACTAGAGTACCATTGATAATGTACTTCAGACATTGGTGTAGAGATGATGTCACAGCCTTAGAGGCGGGTATCCATGGCCTTCCTAATAACATGCTATATGAAGGATGGATATCCATCACTTGTAGGGTTATCAAAAACATCTGAGGCCCTACAAACAATTTAATGTCAATGGTCCCTATTACCTGTCTAGGGGAACCATCATATGCTCTAGCTGTCATAGTGCTTGGCCTCATATAAGTAGCATCAATTGGCATCTCATCTAGTATATGCCTTGGTAGCACATTCAAAGCTGAACCATTATCCATAAGCACTTTGTCGATCAGACAGCCCTTATATTTCACGGTGATGTACAAAGGCTTGTTATGCCCAGTCCCTTCCGGGTCTAGCTCATCTTCAGTGAAGTATAAGTAATTAGAGGCTTGAATTCTTCCCACCAAGTGTTCCATTGTATCCTGAGTAATATCCTGTGGCACATATGCTTCATTCAACACCTTTTGCAATGCTTTACGGTGTAACTCAGAACTCAAGATAAGTGACATTAAAGAGATTCTAGCAGGAGTTTTCTTCAACTGATCTACCACACTATACTCACTATGCTTCATCAACTTCAGAAATTCATTAGACTCATCTTCACTTATAGGTTTGTTCACTTCCATACCTTTAAAAGCATCAACTATTTCTTTTCCTTTAGCTTTCCTCTACCTCTCTAATTCTTCTGGTGTAAAACAACGACCACTTCGAGTCAAACCGCCAATTTCAATAAGGAAGATAGGAGTAGGATTCTTAATGTTGAAAGAATACCCATAATTATAAGGCATTGTGCCATAACTTCCACTATTTGTGCATACAGGCTTGGTCAGGATTAGTTTTGGTGGACCACCCACAGCTGGTTGGAGTCTACAAACCTCCACTTTTTTCCCCTGACGGCCTATCATCCCAACTTCACTACTCTCTTCTTCACTCTCTATCCTTATCATGCCAAAAGTCAGCATCCTTTTCACTTCCTGGTGAAATTCTTGACAATCATCAATGTGATGTCCCACCTCGCCATGAAACTTACAGTAATTATTTTCATTCATCACTGGTTCAAACTCAGGTAAATATCCAGACTATACCAGCATACCATACAGTCTTTCCATGGAAACCTTCAAAACTCTTTCCTTTTTACCCTCTACTCCTACAACATTTACCCCTCCACTACTTGCAGCATGATTGGGTAAAGGGTTGGAATTCACATTCGGTGCATCATCAAAAGTTATCCATCCAGCTTTTATCAATTGCAGAAGCTTGTTTTTAAATGCATTATAGCTTTCAATGTTATGCCCAGCAATGCCAGCATGATACTCACATGTCAGATCCGGCTTATACCAATTTGGATATAGAGGTTGCAGTGGGGTTAAGGGAACAGGGGCCACTTGCCCAATACTCAACAACTTTGAATACATTTCTCCCAAGGGAAGTGGTAATGGTGGCAATCGTTTTTGGGTTCTTTGAAAATTCCTTCTTGGAGGATTAACAATCTGGTTACTTTGTTGGTCATTTGGTTGGTTTTGTTGGTTGGTAGGGAAATATTTAGTGAAGTTTACACTTGCAACTTGTTGGGTAGGTATTTGGAAGTTATAATGATGGTAATTTTTTTTTCTTACCCTAATACACTCCTTCCAAGTTGTTCACCTCAGAATCCTTCTTTTTCCCAGTAAAGCCTTTCTTCTCAGTAGGCTCTAACATTCCCCCCATTCTTATTGCTTGTTCTATCCTCTTAGCGATATTTACAGCATCATAGAAATGTTGAGCTGAACTACCCACTAGGTGTTCAAAGTAAGGAGATTTAAAAGTGTTGGAAAACAGAGTGACCATTTCTTTTTCTAACAAAGAGGGTTGCACATGAGATGCTTTTTCACGCCATCTCAAAGCATATTCTCTTACAGTCTCTTTGTTGCCCTTCTCCATGACTAACAAGCTTGACCTGTCCGGGGCTACCTCCATGTTGAATTTATACTGCTCCATAAAAGCTTTTACCAAATCTTTCCACTTTCTGATCTTTGTATTATCTAGCCTTGTATACCTACCAGCTTAGTGCCGATCCAGAAAGACTGTCTTGAAAGAAAATGGATGAGAAGTTTCTCATCATTCACTACTTCTGCCATCTTATTGCAGTAAGATTTAAAATGAGTGACTAGGCATTCAGTTCCAGTATACTTGATGAATTCTAGTACCCTAAATTCTTTGGGTACAACTACATTTGGAACTAAACACATTTCTGCAGCATGAACAGGATCATATAAGTCTGCCCCTTCGACTGCCCTCAATCTTTCTTCCAGAGCAGTCAATTTATCATAATCAACATGTTTAGAGAATTTCATCCTATATGGGTCATCGGTTGTCAAGTTTACAGTAACCGGCACTTGTGTTGGTGGAACATGGGTAGTGAACCGTTGTTCAAATGAAGAGGGGTTTGCCCCTAAATTTTGAGACGTGAATACAAAAGGAGCTGCTGGCATAGATACAGATGGAGTTGCAATTACCGGCTGAGTAGAGGTATCCTCCCCAGACTTGGATACTAAGGTCTGCTCGAGTAGACTTGTAAGTCATGTAATATCGTTTTTCATGCTCTTCAACTCCCTTTGATATTGAGCCTCTAGATGTGCTCTTTCTTCGTTCTCCATTATCTTCCTTCGTAGTCGAGTGTAATGAATTTTATGGTCTTTTGGGGGACCTATATTTCAACCTGAATGAATGCAAGTAAAATGAATGAAATGCACAAATGGATGCAAAATGCCATATGTTTTATGCATGCTTGTTATTTGTTTTTCCTATAACTTATGACTAGGAATAGACCAGATCAGATTCTCTTAAGAAAGTTCTCACTGAGGACTTCAAACCTACAGGAACTTGAACCGATTTAGGGGAGAAATTTGATGCCATAAATCAGAAGCATTTCTCATGATGAAAAGATGATGAAATTATCTTTCATTAATTTACAATATTAAAATCACAACAAGTCAATCTTTCCAAAGCCTTGGACCGTCATATGCTGAGATCTCATTAATTCCATCTCTGATCAACCCAAAAAACCGATGGAATTCATTTCTAGTCATTGGCTCACCATCTGCTATTTGTTGGGCTATGCCTCTTTAATCCTAAAGCATAATTTTTGGCATCATATGCTTGTACATGATAGCGCATAGCTTCAGAAGCCCAACATTCTGCTTCTTTTTTTGCATTTTCTTTTTCTGATGATAAGGTTTGCTCAATAGAAAGCAAATGGTCCACCTGCTCATCTAAATTGGCAATGATTGTATCTTGATTTTGACATTGTTCCTGAAGTGATTTATTTGTCTCTTCCAACTTTAATACCATTTCCTCAGCTTTTGATGCTCTTCTAACCCATCTTTTCATGCTGACATCTTGCTTCCTCTTATCTTCTGCCAAAAGTACATATTTTTCTTGTAATTGCTGGAACTCAAGTTGTTGATGTTGTAGCTGAGCTGACAAGTCATTCTTTTCCTGTTTTATTAGATTAGATTCTAACTTTCTAACTTTCTTTTTTTAGCCCCTAACTCTTCCACTTCAGCATTCAAACTTAGGTTGTAAGATTCTTGTTGGGCGCGGACTTCTTCGTGTATGTCTTCAGCAGACTGAATCAAAGACCTGGGTGGCCCTTCAAAAGGAGGAACTTTGTAACCTTTCCCTTTCTTCCTTTGCCATATTGGATATCCTTTAGTTGTTTTTCCTTCTACTCTCTTAGCAGAAGTAACCCTACCAGGATGCTTCCATACCTTCTTTACTGACTCCAATAATTTCTTTGAGGTCTTGAAATCTTCATAAAATGTTGCCAGTTCGGTAATCCTTGGAATAAACTGCTCAAATCCAAACTGTCGTAAAACCATGTTAGGACAATAACTAATACAGCAGCGGGCTCCTGTCAACGGGACCCATGGGTACTCACCACAGTATGCCAAATAAGATTTGAAGTAAGAGTATCGACTTCTCCAATGAAATTGAGATTTACTTAGACTTAGAAACATTGATTCCCATGTGGTTCTTCCTACTTCATGCAAATGTTTTTCAGCAAAATTCTCCAGCTTAGAATAAAGATGCCATGGGGTACCAACCAAACCTGAAATCTTCCCCTTAATCATATGACTCATGGTCCAGACAAACAACAGCTGCAAGCAACATCTTAAACGACCCCTTCCAGCTTTTCTACAATAATTCAAGGATGAGAAAGTTTCTGCCAATATTGTTGTAGCAGGGTTAATTTTAAGGGTCACCACATTTTTAAATACATTGACAGCCTCAAAATTGATCATTTCCTCAGCAGATGGGAAAAGAACCAAACCATATATGCCTACGGCCAAAATTCTCAATCAAATTTCATTGCTTTCATCATGTAATCTCCTCTTGAATATGGCTTCTAGTTCATTCCAAAACCAACCCTGGCTATTTCCTCGTTTAGTTGCATGTGATTTTGCTCGTTGACAGTCTATCTGGGTAATCCAAGCAAAATTAGAAAGTGCATACTCCTCCATAATAGGAGTCATATCCACGGTATCAAAAGTGAAGCACCGATATTCTAGGTCCCAGAACCCTATCATGGCTTGAAAACAAGCATGCTGGACCCTAATTTTCAGTAAATGTGATAGATCCCCATATTGTTTCTGAAAATTGATTTGATCATGAAATGATAACTTTTCCCAGCAATCTAGCAATTGTCCTGTACCAAGTGGTCTGTCATCTAATTTAACATGCTCTGGCAAGTAACTGAGACTCAAATTCTGATGGCAAACAATCCCCTTCATCATGTTGGTTCAATTCTGATCTGGTCAAAAATTCCTCAATAGTAATGGGTTTTTCCATCTCACACTTCCTATAAGGATCGATGGAGATTTAATGAGAATATGAAATGTATATGAACATGTATGTTAATGCATTAACATTTTTTTGTGTCCTAAAAGGTATATCCTAATTGATAGGATCTAACTCATAAGATTTGGCTCAGTTTAGTCTAATCTTAAAGATATTTTTTGGTTCTTAGATTGCCTGAATTACCCATGGAGTAATCGGCCTCTTAACCTTAAACAACATGAGTATGAGAGAAAGACTCCATAATACTAGTTGTATAGGGTGAGTTACAATCTAAACGAAAGTCCAAATGAGCATCAGTGGACATAAGTCACACTTGCCACCTGAATCTTTCTTTTCTAATCTTAAAAAGGATGAGCTCGGGTCCAGAGCTTTTATGGGTTCACAGTGAAGTGTGTGAATACACAAATAAATAAGCATGCATGCATGTGGCAATCTGGAAAATTGAAAAGAATTACAGTAGATATTACATAAAATAAATAATGCAAAAAAATAAATGCCCAAAAAATAAATAGCAATAAGAAAGAACAAATGAAAAGCAAACACAAGCAATTGGCTCAACCCTAATTCCCCAGCGGAGTCGCCATTCTGTCGATACACGACGTCGGGCGATGACTCCACTTTTTTTTTATTTAACAAAAAGGTTTTTTTCTCGATTGGGGGAAGTGAAGATTTTATTGGAGTTGCCATCTAGTAATTTGAGGGAACTAGAAATCCCAAATTAGACACTGGTCCCAGAGATTCGGGTACGGGGTTAGTTATGATTAAGGGAAGGTAGACACCACCCTTAAAACATCCTTTCAAGAGAAAGGTTACCCTTACTTGTGTGTTTTTTATTTGATTCAAATGCTATTATATTTTGAGCTTATTTGCAATTTTTTTAAAAACAAAATGGTTAACGTCGGTTCCTACAAATAGGAGACACGTTAAAAATGACATCAGTCCCTAAAACTAGGAGACTCGTCTAAAATATTGACGTTTGTCCCTAAAAAGGAGAGTTACATCTGAGTTACCAAAAGAAATAATAATGGACATAATCCATATTTGGTATTTAAACTTTTGACATCGGTCCTTTTTCTGTAAAATAAAGAGATGTGTCAACAAACAATATTCATAGGAGATACATCAAAAATGACATCAGTCCCTAAAAAATAGGAGACTCGTCTAAAATATTGATGTTTGTCCCTAAAAAGGAGAGTTGCGTCTGGGTTACCAAAAGAAATAATGGACATAATACATATTTGGTATTTAAATTTTTGACATCGGTCCTTTTCTAAAAAAAAGAGACGTGTCGACAAACAATATTCATTTAAAAAACAAAAATTATTTTGATATCGTTGAGAAATGGGTATAACCATACTTGAGAATTGGGCTTTGGACCCATGAACGATGACATGATAAGATGGGTGTTGGACCTGCGTCGTTATTCCTTTTATATTATTTTTGGTTTTTTTTGTTTTACAACATACAAGAAAATTTACAAATACTTATATATAAAAATATTAAAAATACCATTAGGAACCCTAAAAATTTACCTAAGTGCCACTGTATAGGTAAAAGACTGAAATACCCTTGAATTTCTCAGAAAATTACAAAAATGCCCCTGGTGGCGCGTGTGGCTCACGCGCGGTTACTGTTGGAGGCGGTGAAATTTTCCGGCGAGATTTCCGACCAACAAATGGTTGACTCTAGTAGATCTAAGGGAGAGGATTCTGATGACGGTGGTTTAGACGACCGTTGATGACTGATGAGGGAGAATCGTCGGTTTGAAGCTCCGGGTGGCCGACGAAAATCGTGGCCTTTTTCCGGCCAGATAGGGAGGAGAAAACACTGAAAACGGCTGGGGTTTTGCTTTATAGGAGGCTATCAACCTTTCTGTGGTGGTTTGGAGGCTTCACGCGGCCGGAAATGGGAGATCCGATGAGAGAGAGAGAGAATCGTCGGCGAGAGGAGAGACAGACTCCGAGATTTTGCTACGGTGTGAACGCGAGCATGGTACACCGGTGCAGCTGAAGGTTGTGAACTGTTGGATCGCGGATGAACGGATCCTTCGGTTGTGATTGGCTTGATCTGGAAGTTGATCGGACGGTCCAGACGGGCTGAGCTTTGATCTGGTATGGCGCGGTACACCGAGAGCTTGGTACACCGGGTGACGTGGCACAACAGGATTGAAGGGCCGTTTGTTTTAAGGGCTGAGATGGATTTGGGTTTTAATCTAGTGTGGTAAGCCCTATTGTATCCTTTTAAATCAAAGGTCCAGAACTAAATACTATTAGATCTAATGGTTGGGATATTTTTGGGATTTTCAAATTGTTTTTTTTTTAAATCAATATCTTACTAGTGTGAAGGAATAACAAAAAAAAACTTAATAGTAATCACAAATCTCTTTCTTTCTTTTTTTCTTTCTTTCTCCTCTTCTCCCTTTTTTTTTTCCTGGCGAATTGTCACTGGCTATTTATAGCCAATGATTAGGGACATCAAGATCTGATGCAGTTGGCACCAATCTGCTTTAAAGAAAAATTTCATTGCCACAACTACTCTGCCTTCCATTGGCATAACTGCCCCGCCAACTATGACAAATTTCTGCATTATTGATTTTGTTTTATTACATATAATAATAAATATTTATATGGATAAAACTAAAAAATCAAATCAGTATTAGAAAAAGCCCATTTCAACCGCTAAAAATCAATTTAAATTACCGAAAATTATATTGAAATACTAAAAAAAAAACTTTCGATGGGTATCAACCTGGTGGACCGGGTTTTGACCAAAAATAACAGTTTTGACCCAAAATGGCCTGAAATTCATTTTTTATTCCGGTCGGCATGGTTGGACCCGTATTGACCCGGTGGACTCGGTTTTGACTGAAATGGCCTGAAAACTCATTTTTTACCCTGGTCGACATGGTTTGACCCGTATTGACCCAGTGGGCTCGGTTTTGACTGAAACGGCTTGAAAACTTATTTTTTATAGTGGTCGACATGGTTTGACCCGTATTGACCCGGTGGGCTCGGTTTTGACCAAAATGACGGTTTTTACCCGAAACGACTTGAAAACTCATTTTTTACCCTGGTCGACATGGTTTGACCCGTATTGACCCGGTGGAATCTTTGATTGACCCGTATCGACAAGTATAATTAAAAACCCTAATTTGTAGGGTTTAGCCTAAACGACAAGTTGTTTAGCCATTGTGTATCTTTTTCTGTTGTAGTTTTGGTTGCTTGAGTAGTCAGCTTTAGGAGAATAAATTTGGGCTCGAGCAAGTAGCATCACTGTATTGGCAGATTCTAGGCTGATCATGTAGGCACTTTCAAGAGAATGGATGTGAAGCTACAAGCCTGCATATCGAGCAAGGTTGGATTCAAACAAAAGGTGTGCACCCTCTCTACCAACTTCAGGTGGTCTTCAACGACAGTGAGATTAAAGTTTCTCCAACGAAGCCTAAAAAATGGGTAACTTAGTCATCGATGGTTGTGATACCGATTTCATAAAACCACTAATCATTTTCTTGTGTTCACACTTCAAGCCTTCTCAGTTGGCTCTTATCAAAGGTTGACAACATTTCTCTTAAGATCAAATAGCCAGAAACAAGCTTCTTGGTCTTTAAGTTTTGGAAAACAAACAAAATCTCCAAAACAAATTTTTTACAAAACCACCATTGGAACACCAACATAGGTATAGAGCTTACAATAGTAAAAATACCCAAAACTCTCACATTTTGATTAGAGGGCCAAACTTTGATGAAGGAGGATCAATCTTTGATTGAATCCTTTCTTGAAACCCTATAAATACCCCTAGAAAATCAAGACAGAAGGGCAGTAAGGAGGAGAAAAAGAAGATAGAGGAAGAAAGGATACTGGAATTCCAAGTGTGAATGTTTAAGAGTCTAGCATAAAGATTTCCTCAACTTGGAGAGAAATTAGCAAGCTTAGGAAAGTAAAGGTAGCAACCATTGTTAAAGCTTGGAAGGTATAAAAAACTCTTCTAATCTAGCAGGTAATGTCCATAAGACATAACTCTAGCTCTTCATGGCATGTTCCAATGGTGTTTTGAATTTGTTTTTGGTGATACATTGTATTGATCTTGTATTTTTTATTAATGCATGGAATGTTGTTTTTGCTTTGCCTAATTTTGATATGAGTTGTTTGTTAGTATTTACTAGATGTTTAGGAAATGTTTTGATGTTTATTTTTCTGAAATAAAATGGTTTTTGTATTCTGCCAAATATAGCAATATGTGTTTGATGTTGTTTTTTGTTTATTAGTGTTTTTGCTTGGTTCCTGAGCTTGATTTGGGTCCCAAGTTGTTTAAAGAGTTAGTTTTAAATTAAAATTTGATATTGTTATTGGCTGCCATTGGGGCTGCAATTATGAAGGTGTAATCTAAGACATGATTTTGATGATTTGATGTTTTGATGTCTTTTTATTACTTCTTTTGATTTAACTATGTTTAGTATTGGTAATGTGGTTTGTGAGGACCAAAATCAGTGTATTTAAAGTCCTAGAAGGCCTTTTTCGAGGTTTAACAGAGTGTTGGGTTTTTATGGGTAGTTGGGCAGTGGTTTTTGTGTTCTTGGGAAGAACACTGCTTTAGCTTTATGATTTGGACTAGTTTTGTTCCATTTCTTTACATTAAATACTTTTTGATATTTAACTAGTTAATAATCCAGGTATATTGGCATCAATAACAAGCTTTTAATGGGTTTAAATCCTAGGGTTTTAGTTTAGAACTGAAATCCATTTGTACTAAATTGTGATGTTTCTTTGATAATCGAAGTGAATGGATGATATATTATTGATCCTTGCATGATTCATAATATGTATGTGGCCTTGTTTTGATTGTATCTGGTCAGGTTACAAAGTCATGTGGTTGGAATTGGTATGAATGTTCTTCATGTTCTTTATTTTCTTAATATTTTTTTCTGCGTCTAATCTGTTTTTGGTCAAAAAAATTTAAGTTTTTCTATTTTTAAAGTTTGATTCATTTAAGTTTTGATTTCATTTTTTATTTAGGTTTTTGGTCGAACCAAGTTCTTGGTTCAGTTTATGGTTGGACCAAAGATTTCAGGTCAACCCGGTCGGGTCAAAATTAGGTCAAAGGTTAAGACCCTACTTACCTGGCAATGTTTTTGCTAAAGGTTTTGTTTGGCTTAAAGGTGTGTTTGGCAAACACCCCCGTAAGCCTATTTTAACAATTTTGGTTTTAGGGAAAAATGCGTTTTTTCCAAACATTGCCTTAAAAAAAAGATTTTTGCTTATTGCATATGACCTAATCCTTACAAAAAATTATATTTAATTTATTAAAAAAATAGAAAAAAATGTTTTAGCATTGTTTTAGAATTTTTTTTTTGTATTTCTTTGCATTTTTGTGTAATTTACAACAAATTTGTAAAATTCCTTAAGGATTTGGTCAATATTTCAATAACACTAAGTTTTTTTTTTCTTTCTCTAAAAATTAATGGTCAACATTCTGATATAAATGTTGGATCTACAAGTAGGTTGATATTTAAATATCAGGAGTTAACTATGAAACTCTCATAATGTTTTTTAATATTCACCCATTTTAAATGGGTGTATTTTTCATCACAATTTACTAGTGATGAGAAACACTTTCGCTTTCCAAGATAGGTGAACCATGTCAAGACACCTATATGGATTCTTCCTATAAATGTGGGAAACATTTTTGCCTTCGAGATGCTAGTTTTGTTCACGAGCATAAATTTTTATTTTGAGCCATAGACAAACCATCGACTAGGAATCCATCAACACTTTTAAACCACATCCAGACTACACATTACAACTTATCTTAGGTAAGGTGCGTTAGAGGTGTTAATACCTTTTCTAGCCACAATCAATCTCTTACCTTGGAATTTCTGATAAGACCAGTCCACTCAGGTCTCTTAGTAACCCTAAACCAAACAACTAGGTGGCGACTCCTTGACCCCATCGTCCTGCCATGCCGCGCGCTCACATGCAACATCATTAATGGACATGTTTTTGATATTGAAGAGTATGGTCAGAGTAGAAAGACATAACAATAGAGTTTGTGTTAAGTGATTGACTTCTAATGAGTCTTTTTATTCAAATGCTATTGGTATAATACCACTGATAGAGGAATCAAAGTAGGTCTCCATCATAGTTTGGTCAAAATTAATATAAAGGAATCAAAGTAGGTCTCCAAACAATGCCACCAGTATATTACACAAACACTCCTTCCTTTAAAAAGGAATGTTCTAGGGTTGATTTGTTGTCTGTAGTTAAAACCAAACTTAAGGGTCTTATTCAAGTTGTTCAAGATGGTAACGATGTAGTAACTGCAGTAGATGATGCCTTTCAACTTGATGAGTTAGTTGATCCATATTAAGTTGCTCCGTTTACCGACTTAGAAGAAAATTCAATTTTTTGCATCACTGAGAATACTTTTGTTGATGTTATCATTGAGGATTTAAATGATCTTTTAAGAACCAATGGACATACATAAATCGATGAAGACGATGATATCAATGAATTCAATACGGAAGATTATGATGGAGATGGCGATGACAAAATTGAACAAGAAAACAATTCTGATTAATTTGTAAAGCATGAATGTGTAATGAAATTAACTTCAATATAATATTTCTGGATGTTCCTTTACAATGATGTGAATTTATTATTACTTGAAAAGGAAACATTTATTTTTTGTGTTATTATGTTGTGATTTTAATGTATTTGCAAGATAGATAGATAAGGAATACATATATAATTAGGACACAAAAAATGTTTAATACTGATGGAATTACTGACAACATGTAAAATACAAACATATACACCGACAGACTAAGTCCGTCTGGATATTCCAGAGAGTTGAAAAAAAATTACACTCTCATGCCACTAGTCAGTACAAATGGAATCACCGACGGGTTAAGTTCGTCAGTATATTCCAAAGAGTTGAAGAAAAATCACACTTCCATGCCACTGGTCAGTGTAGATGGAATCACCAACGGGTTAAGTCCGTTGGTATATTCTAGAGAGTTGGAAAAAAATTACACTCATATGCCACTGGTCAATACAGATGGAATCACCAACGTGTTAAGTTTGTTAGTATATTCTAGAAAGTTGGAAAAAAATTAAACACGAATCCCAAACATGTCGATATAGTCTAAGGTTTGAGACCCAAAATCCCAATTTTCAACCCTTATCTAACCAAAAAACATGAAAAAGAAAATTAAACATCTTATAAACTTCTAGATCATCATTTCTAATAACAAAACACATTCTAATCGATCTAATTACTCAAAATCAAATTGAATTAAATAATTTTTTTGAAACCTGATCTACTTTTGTTTAGCACCATTAAAGGTAGAAGCCATCTTGATTGAGTTCCTCTTCTAGAGATTAATATATAGACACCAAAATTAGAGTTATTAGTTGTTGAAATTTGATCATATAAGAGCTTTCTCTCTCTTCTTTCTTTTATAGTGAATTTCTCTCTCCTTTAGTAATAGTTAAGGATTGAAATAAAAAAGAAATGAAGTTTTATGAATGAAAAAATAAATTTAAAAAATTATAGGGACCAAAGTGTAAAATGTCACGTCATTTGAAGAGTAAAAACAAAAACAAAGGTTTTTATTATTAAACTTGGTCCTTGTTCTTTTTTTTTTTCTCTTAACCCCTTAATTTTAATTGGTAATAAGAATCTTTAATATAATTTAGAAATAATCTTTGCCACATAGCATATGAGAGATCATGCAATGCAAAACGAAAAACAACACATAAAAGCATGAAATTATAACGCAGAAGGACTAAAACATAAAAAAAATTAAGTTTAATGACCAAAGTGAAAATAATGAAAAACTCCATGGACCTAGACAGAAAAAATATGGGTATGAACAGTTGTGAGAACAAGTTAATGTGAGGAAATAAACAAATCTAGAAATTTATTTTGCACTAATTATTTAATCCATGTGGTATCTAAACTAATTGTACTGTAAATTAACCAACATATTTTACCATCCTCAATTAAGTGGTTTTTATTCTAAAAATAGCATCACCAGTATATACATATAGTATATAAATTAAGAATCCATCTTTAATCAAACAGTAAAGAAACAGAATACTCCTCCTCGGGGACATTCGTGGAAAATGCTCTCGTTTGTATTACAGTGTTACTTTACACTTGCATCAATGGGAGTACGCTTCAGGTTCTTAATGATCTCTGAAAACATAGAGTGGACAACTCAATGAAAGTTTTTATTTCATGATCAATTCGTATATAACACAACGAACTGGAAATTAAAATAGAAAAGATTTCAAGTGGGTGGGTGGGGGCACTGCATGTTGGATACGATCGCGGATGACGCTTGTACATGTTCACCTGCATAAAAAGCTACTGAAATTGGCCGACATAGGCATGCATGCATGCAGAACAAGGAATATTGCGTATAAGACATTGATATCTTGAAGGATTCCTGCATGGACATGATCAGGCAGAACAAGCAAGAAGATGCACTTATACACAAGATTCGATTTGTGATATCCAGCAAAGGCCAAGTAGCTATAGCTAGTGTTCTCAACTATTTTTTCAATTATCTTCACATGGCATTTGCCATCTTTATAAGGGCAGATTTTCTCCACTTGTTACTTCGACAGTGAAGTGTAGAATGTAAGCCTGAACTTTTTCAGTTGATGAAATAAGAAAAGAGGTGTTTTGAAGACAGGATATGCACAAAGAAGATCAAAAGAGAAAAGCAAGAACGCATTTATCATCATCATATCATGGCTAACAAGTTCTATTAGAATTTTGAATGTGTAAAGGCACAACTTGATGGCATTTTCGTCTTCAGACAAGTGTAAATTTATGTAGTACTTCTATTCTGTGTTGCTTTTCTTTAATTTGTAGGTAGTATTTAGATTTTATTTTCCTTCTTTTCGTTCCTTGAATTTTGCATACCATAATATGGTGAGGGGACCAATACCAGAAAGTAAGGATGGATTGGATAAACTCTATCTTCCTCCACATCAGCCAAGATGTTATGCTACAATGACAAGTGATCAAAATGTGGCATGCAATCACAACAGGAACAAATTTAACTTGATCCAACTTTATGAACTGCGTCATGTGTACTGGGTATGCAATCTTATTTTTTTTCGATAAAAAAAAAAAACAAATCTGAATTTATTGGTGAGGCAAGACATTTATACAGAGAGTAAGTTAATGAAGTATTTGCAGACATGATGAACATGAGACTCAGACCTTTCATGGCTTTGACATTTCTCACATATATCAAGGCATTAAAATTCTTCATTGTCCGTGAGATATGAAAAAAATGTCAATTGTTCCTGCCCATCCTTCAAATGATAAATTATCTCAATATCATTTGTCAAAGAGCCATCTCAACCTAAAAATTTAAGTTGTTAGGTAAGGTTCCAAAATATAATTTATATTATTCTCTAACACACCCCCTCAAATGAAAGTCCTTTGAAACTTGCACATACTCACATTACCTTGTGCTTAGTTTTTATATAAATGGAAATGGTGAGATTTGAACTCGTGAATGCTTGGTCATCAAGGCTTTGATAGCATGTCAAAGAACCATATATCTCAACCTAAAAGTTTAAGTTGTTAGGTGAGATTTCAAGATATGATTTATATTATTTTCTATCATTAATTGTTATGCGAATTGTTAAATGTATTGTTTTTATTCCTACACTGTTTAGTTTTACGGACAATCTTGTTGGGTTCCCGAAAAACATATATAGGGTTGTTTAGGATTTATACAAAGATTACCTGAAGATTAAATGTTATTTTTCATTTTAAATAATTGCTTCAAGGTTGAGTTGTTGCAAACCATAAGTTCTCCAAGTGTCCGACCACTAACGATAATCCACACGAACCACTAATGAGAAATCTTATAAACTCTTTTAGGAGAGAGTGATCGCTATACCTTTGAGTTCCAGCTATTTTTTTTTGTGTTTTATGTATTTTTGTAATGTATTCTCTACTCACAAAAAATAAGAGACATGATTTTTTATATATAGGAAAACCTAAAAACCCTATAAATAGCAAAAAATCAATTTACTCCCTTAATAATATCACATATATTATTTCAAGACAATTTTAAAAGATTATTCAATCAAGTCCATACTTGATTTTTCTAGTTTTAGAATTGTAATTTCCTATATAAATTACGCTATAGTCCTCAATGTCTAAAACTTATTTACAATCAAGTCACATTTGATTAATCATTTCATTTTAATTTTTGACCAATAGTTCTTGTGTGTGTGACTCATTAAATTTCCTAATAAGTTGGCCCAAATATAAATCACAATCCTAAATAAAATAGGATTCAATAAATAAATTTATTATCAATTCAACAATTTATTGATTTATATTTGATGATCAAGTAAAATATTTAGCAACTTGTCATGATCCCTCAAATATTAGGAAATAAGTGGTTTGACTTAACCTTTTAGTGACTAGTTTTTTAGTGTAATTATTATATTTTCATAAAAAATGTTCTGATTTAGACATTATATTATGGAGTGTGTCTACAATGTCAAATCATGTTTGTTTTCATCACCATAGTCATTAATTCTTTAAATTAAATTTGAAACTCTTTTCAAATCTCATTCCATCTTGCATAAGGATTTACAAGAAATACTATTTAAGAACAAATAAAATATTTTTTCTAATTCACCTAGAGTGATGAATCCTCTTTTGATTACTTAAATACCTTCATATAGTTCATGTTATACCTAATATCTGCCCATTTGATACCTTTGATTAGGACAACATGTAGCACGATCAAAACATAACACTTCGTATATAAAATAACTTAGTGATCTCAAGTTTAAGGATCACTTACACAACCATCACATGAGTCTTTCCATAGACACAAGTGATTTCTCCATATGGAATTCTTATGCAGGTCAGTTTATAGTACATGTCATTTGACAAGCACCTATATATTAGTTCTAAGTATCCCTCATACCATAGTTTATGAGAACAACTGCTTCATTTTATAAAGAAAAAAATAATACGTATCAATCTCAACAACTCTAATTAATGTGTAGTCTTAATAGAGAATTGATAACATTTAAAAACAATGCTATGATGTAATAAGAATCCCATAATTATAATAACTTGAAAATTTTCTTTACAAAACATTTTTGTCTCAAGGACTTTATATCTTCACTCTAGATTCATTAATCAAATATTAGATTTTTTAATAAAATATCTTATGAATATTAAAAATAAGTAAGCTTTTATTAATAAATTAAATATTTTTACATGAAAAAAATCAATGTCATGTGTAACCAACCAATTGGTTATAGGTCATATATACTAACAATCTCCTACCTACACTAAAGTCAATCACTCATATATGAAATACCACATCGGTCTATTTGATGATAATACTTTTACTAATACAGTGGCTACAAGATATGCTCTACACGATTCTCTTTAGTAAATACTTGCTCTATCTTTATATCTTTCCTTTCTATGATTCTCTAATCAAATGGAATTAACTAAGTGCATTTTTAGATCATTGATAACACCTTGATTCCTTTTCTTGTGTAATGGCTCTATTGTTATTATATTATAAGGTTACTTGATCAATAATGCTAAGAACCACACCTAGTTCAATGATGGACTTCTTGATCCAAAAACCCTCTTTTAACTCCTCAAACGTAGAGGTGTACTCAACTTTAGTTGTAGAATCTACTTTGGTCTCTTATTTAAAACTCTTTCAATAAACAACACCATTATTTAGAGTAAAATATAATCAAATTCTTGGACAATCAATTTTTTATTAACTAGAGTAAAAAAAATGTCATTTCCTATTTATAACAAGTTGTCTACATATAATATTAGAAAAACAACTCCACTCCTAATAATCTTTTTATAAACATAAGTCTCATCCTTATTTGTGATAAAATCAAACTATTTTATTATCTCATCAAAATGGATATTCCAACTCTTTGAAGCTTTCTTAAGTTCATAAATGATTTTTTATAGATTGCATACTTTATTGGTAAATTTCTTAGATTCAAAGCTTTCAAGTTGTGTCACATACACATCTTAAAGATTTTCATTCAAAAATACAGTTTTTACATTATTTTACCAAATGTCATAATCATGGTATGCAACTATAAAAGCAAAATCCTTATAGATCTTAACATAGTTATCTGAAGGTTTCATCAAAGTCAATATATTTGTCTTTGTTTGTAACCTTTGACAACTAGTCTGGCTTTGTACATTTATACATTGCCATGCATAAAAATTCATCACATAAAATTTGGTCCCTTATTGGTCGACCATTGAGCCCTTAGAGACACCCTAGTTTTCTTCATTATTTCTTCCTAATTTAGCACCCATCACAACCTAATCTAACCCAATTTACTCAATTTACAATCAATTTTCATTTTCCCTAAATTTCCACTATAAAACCTAACACAAAATTCATGAATTCAACCTTAGTTGCTTTTCTTTTCATATAAGCTTGCTAGGTTAGGTTTAAAACTCCATACCAAGTAATATTCTCAACTTCGAGTTCCAACCAGTCAAAATTTCCCATGTCCCTCCCCTTTTTCCTCTTCTTTCTTCATTTTCCCTCTCTTTAATTTTTTCTTTCTTAATATCTAGTATGGATGTGTTCTTATCTCACAAAATTATCTCTTTTCACTCATATCTATCACTTCTCTAACTCTTCAATGGTGAAAGGAAAGAAGAATAATAGAAAACACTCTTTTCTTTTCTTGGCTACACCGTCAGCTTTAAGAGAAGCAGTAGCCATAATAGCCCAACCATTTCATGAAATAGTATGAATGTTTTATTAAATCGGTCTAGCCATTTTTTAAAACGGCTAAATTGTTTCTAGTTTTGGATCAATGCACATATTTGGCAGTAAACCTTTATTCTTTTATCTGCTTAACTCTTCTTTTATAATTTATTATATTCATTTTATTACATGATAATTTATATCACCTGAAATCATTTTGTAAATTTATACCCAAATGCCCTTAAACTCTTTGTCTTTTATCCATATTTGTTTGGACATATTATAATCATCATTACCCCAATTGTTTTTATTATAATTTGGAAAAAATATTATTCGAGATTTTACTTTCTCCCCTTCCATTAACAAAATTTCATCATTGAAATTTGAATTTCCATACCTGCTTTTAAAAACAATTTAGGATGTTTCTTTTTCATCTCTAATTTTGTTTTCCAAGTTTCTTCCTCGACTTGAGAATTTATCCATAGTTCTTTCACCATAAAGATCTTTTTATTTATCAAGTCTTGTTCACTTTGAGAATTTATCACAATTGTTTTTCTTCCATGGTCAAATCTTCTTTAACCTCCAATGTAACTTGTGGTAGTACTCGAGAAGGACCCACATTAGCCTTTTGTAATAATAAAACATGGAATACATCATGTATCCTTGTTAAATGTGGAGGCAAGGCCAATTTATAAGCTACTGTTGCGATGTCGCGGTCACACAAATTAATTACCCTATCTTAAAACAAAACACACAAGATAGTATAGAGCAAGCAAGGGGTCGATCCCATGAGGAAGGTTAAAGTCAGATTTTTATGCTAGATGATATGCAATTTAGGAGGGTTTTGAACGTTATCTAGGCTAAAGAAAGAAAATAGAAAACTATCAAGAAAAATTAAATAAAATCAGAATATTATCAAGAGAACAAACATTGGTTGCAAGCACACATCCACCTACAGAAATCAGAACTTATCATGGAAACGAAACATCAATTTATATTCTGAATATTTATCTCTTCTTAACTGTCGCACGTGAGCGACGTCGCGACGATCGTCCACCCTCAATGGGTATGGATATATATATGGTAAATATGGGGAGACAAGGAATTCTTTGTCTCTTATCAATGAAAAATGGTGTGGGAGTCGCCACCTAGTATTTTGGTCACTAGGAACCCTAACTGGTCTCAGAGATCGGGCACGGGGACTGGTTGCGTAAAGGGAAGGTATTAGCACCCCAAATACGCCCTACCTAAGGTAAGCTGCATTGTTTGATTGTCTGATAAAAAAGCTAAGGTGTTATTGTATTTCTAGTTGTTGGTCCGTTGATGGTTCAAGAAAAGTCCTCCTCAATAAGGAGGTCCTTATCTTATCGGGTAAAACCTAACCGTTCTAACGTCTATGTAAAAAACATATTTTTAATATCAGGAATATGTTCTACGTATAAATTCGTAATCCCAAATACTAAAAGAAGACCAAAAGATTTTTTTAGAATTTTTGAAATATTGGCCTAGTTCTCATGGCTTGAATAAACTGGTTATTAAAGCCAAAATGCATGCTAATACATATATTGTTTTTGAAATTTCCTTTGTTGTGTGAAAATATGATGTTATAATATTTATATATATATATTGGAGAGACTAGGCCGTATGCATGAAAACAAAACATTTTTTGAAAACTTGACAAAAACCGGGTATTTTAATACCAGACTTGTATCTTTACAGTATAAAAATACAAACCGACATTGATCAAAATACATTAATAAAATTACAGAAAATCACATATTTTTTGAAATAAGTTTTGAAGAATTTTTGTTCGAACGGGCCAGACCTGGCCCGAAAGGAGACTGGGCCGAAATCGGCCCAAAATAAAACGGGCCTACTTCCTACAGGGCTGGACTCAGCCCAACCCAAACCCACATGACTGGTTACTGTTACTGTGCACACAGTAACCGGGTAATTATTTTCTGGCTTGCAGAACGTGCACAGTGCACGTTCTGCATGCAAGACGATGAACAGTAAACAGAGATAAGGGTCAGAGGGCTGACCTGTGGTGGCTCTGAAGGCGGTGCTGCTGGCGGTTGCTGACCGGAGGATGGCCGGGAGGGTGGTCGGTGGCTGGGGAGCCCGATGACAACAGCTATTCTTTCTTCTTCTTCCCTGTGCAGAGGTGGCCACCTCTGGTTTTTTTTTTCCTTTTCACGTCTGCTTTTATTCTACTCTCTGTCACTGTCTTTGTTTCATCTCCCTTGTCCCGAAGTCTTCTCTCCTTCTGGTCCGTTTTACTCCAGTTTCTCTCCTCTCTTTCTCCTCTGTTCGCCCCTGTTTTGTCTTCTCCTTCTGTTGCTGACGGTGTTTTCTGCTGTCAACAATGTTCTTCCTTCTCTGCAACGTCTTCGTGGAGGTGCTGGTGGCAGGGCATGGCTGTGGCTTGGACGGTGGTCGACCTTTCTTCTTCTTCTTCTTCTCTGTGTTTTTCTTCTGCTCTATTCTCCTCTGTTTCTGTTTTATTCTTTTGCTTCTCACAGTGTTGTTGTCGACTGGGAGGCCAGTGACAGCTGGTAGTGATGATGATGGAGCGACGGTGGTTCTTCCCTGCAGTGGCGGGCAGTGTTTTTTCTGCTATTGTTGGCAGCGCTGATGGTGGTGGAATGGCGGAGGTTCCAGTGACAGCAGCTGTTTTCTTCTTCTTCTTCTGCTGCCTGCGAGGCAGGCGCTCCCTTTTTTCTTCAAGCAGCAGCGCCGGGTGGGAGGAAGGAGATGAACTGAGTCGGGATGGTGGTGGCGTTTGGCAATGCTGGTGTAGTTGGCGTGTTACTGCGGCTGCTCCTCCTCTTGGTGTTGCTGTTGCTGCTGGGATGGAGGAGAAAATGAGGTCGGTCTGGGGCTCTGTTGACAGAGAAGGCTGTTTCGGGTGCAGGGAAGAAATGGCCGAGAGAGGGGAATGGCCAGGAGGGGGACTGTTTTTGGGTGCTCTCTCTTTTTCTCGTTCCAAAAACACTCCTCCCCTTTTAGTTTTCCAACCCTCTCCCGTTCAACAAAACTCTCCTCGTTTTAAACTTCTTCCTCTCTCCGTTTCAAAAAGTTTCTCCCCCTCTTAGTTTTCCAGCCCTCTCTCTAGTTCTAAAAACTCTAACTCTCGTCCTTCCCATCCAAAAAAACCCCCCTTTGTTGCAGCTGCTAAGGGAAGTATTTATAGGCGAAGGGGGAGCGGGCTGCTGTTGCGCGTGGGGAGCAGGGGAGCAGAGGTTGGTCGGCTAGTGGGCGCGGGGCTTTAAGTTTTGGGAGCAGCATGCAGTCATTGTTTCTTGTTTAAAGGGGCGTGGGGCTCTAAGTTTTGGGAGCAGCAGGCAGGAAGAGGAACAGTGTCAAAACGACACTGTTCAGTTTTTTTTTATATATATATATTTATTTGTGGGGATCCAAAAATGGGTTACAACATTAACATTGGTTAGTTAACAGATCCGCCGTATAACTAACCCTAACCATCAAACAACCACAGTGTCCGCACTAGTAATTTAATTCAATGGCAGCCTTAAGAACTAGATAAGTTGATTAATCAAAAAAACATAACTGTCTGCAGTCTAAATTTGATTTGATTGAATGTTCTCCCTAAGATAAGTAACATAGATCCACCACAATTATTAAACTCAGTTGCTTCACAAGTTCATATACCACAACTCCGATTTTGATATCACACTTAGTAATAAATTGTCTACAATAATAACTTAGAGTCCACTCTAGCAATTAAAATAAACAATCATAGGAAAAATAAGCATAGGAGAACAAACATATTCATCATATAAAATGAAAAGAAAAGGTAAAATAAATTTCACAGTTCTTGAAATCCGAAGGTTTCCGTGTCCTTGCAACCAAGAAAAAGAGTTTAGCCTTGCATGTTTGTTGAACAACTAATCAAAAAGAAGGAAGAATGCATGATTTTAGGTTTCTTAGAGGAAGGGGGCGTTTTCTGAAACCTTCTTGGTTGGCTGCCCTCCCTTCTCTTCTCTCATTCTTTTTATATCCTAGGAAACCCTAGTCTTTTTTTTACAAAATAGTCCTTCTTTAAGTAGACAATTTACATTTAAGTACTTCAATAACTATTTTCCTAAAAAAGAGAAATAGCCTTGCATGAAATCTTCAAGCTTTGACTTAGAGAAGCTAAATTGTGGAAAAAAAACTTGGATGTCGATTTAGATGCTTCAGAACATAATTTGGACTCGTTTCTTCACGAAACCTGTTTGCTGGCAGAATTTAGTTGTCATCTTTGAAAAATCATATCTCCCTCATATGACATTGTGTTTGGTTGAAATTTGGTAGGTCTTTGAGTCAGGAATCCAACAAAATTGAGTTTGCATCCAATGGACTTTTGTAGCTTAAGATATTCAAGTCGGAATGACCACAGGTCAACATTGGCAGATTGCGAGATTTGACTTTGAAGGCTGCAATTTCCATGCTCTTTCTTATTTTATTTTCTTGTCTTTAATTTCCAAAAAGGTATGGATGTTAGCTTTTTAATGCCACTGGAATCACTTCATTTCGACCTCTAGAGATCACGCTCTGCACAAAACATCGACTAAAGGTTAAATTTGTCAATTACCTCCAATTTACTTCTTTTTGCATCTTTCATCCAAAAGTACCTTCAAAACATAAAACAAAGAATATCAAGGCATTTTATATATAAAACATAGGCAAAACACTTGTTAAATATGGGTGAAACTATCGAATAATATGGTTGCATCAAACACCCCCACACTTAGCTCTTGCTCGTCCTCGAGAAAGGGTAGGTAACATCAAATTGAAATTAAAATAAATCAAATCACTATGACTAATCTCCTAATCTCCCATCAATATCTAAGAATATATGCATTATAAACAAGAATACAATCAAGAAGGATAAAGAGTATAAATTTTCATGAATTTATTTACATGCAAACTTCAAAACTCAATTAATCATCGGGATTTAAATGAAATCTATGCCATGTCAAAGTGATAGGTCCTCTTATTGATATACACTCCAACACTCACGTGTTTAGGGCTTATGTGTTTAAATCTCTCAAATTCACTCAATGAATATTTTCTACCATAAGTTTGCTCTTCAATCTCATCTCCATTACTAACATATTACAAGCAATGCATAAATTAAAAGGTCTTATTTTCCAGTTGTAATGGGGCTAAGGTTAAGGTGAGGTAAAAGAGAGTAAAAGAAAAGGTTCAAACCAAAAAAAGTAGAGCATTCTGAAAAAATGATATTTCAAACAAGATATTCCATCAAAGCACATAAATTTTCCATCTTTAATCACTAATGCTTAACTTCTTTTGATTTCAAGCTCTTTCAACATAAAATCTTAAGAACATAAAAGAACATTTTTTTTTTTTGGTTTTTCACCTTTGGCAACTTTGCTCATCTTTTCATTAAGCATCACTTCTTCTTTCTTTTCACATAATTTCCAACAATAATTCCATGAGATATCACAAGTATATGCTCTACTAATCCTTGGCCAGGGGAAAAGGAAAACATATAAAAAGTTAAGGCTTATACATGGATAAAGCAAAGAAAAGATAAACAAGCTCAAAAGGGGCTCACTAAGGATAATATGCTTTAGGTTGGCTTTTGGGCTCAAGTGGTTAAAATTCCTAATGCCTTTATCATCTTCATGTATATATGTAATGCGAATGTAATCTCAACAAAATATGAAGCAAGTTCTAGAGATACATATTGTTGCGATGTCGCGGTCGCACAAATTAATTACCCTAGCTTCAAACACAACACACAAGATAGTATGGAGCAAGCAAGGGGTCAATCCCACGAGGAAGTTTCAAGTCAGATTTTTATGTTGTACGTTATGTAATTGGGGGGATTTGGTTTGTGATTATCTAAACTATGGCAGCAATTAAACTAGCAAACAAAATCAATTAAAACCGAAACTCATCAAGAAAACAAACCTTGGTCGCAAGCACACATCCACCAACGGAAATTAGAACCGATCCTTGAAACGAAAATTACAGTTTATGTTCTGAAATTTTATCTTTTCTTAACGTTGATTAATTAACGGATCCGCCGTATAACTAATCCTAACCAACAAACAATCAAAGTGTCCGCACTAATGATTCAATTTAATGGTAGCTTTAAGAACTAGATAATTTCATCAAGATTAACATACAAGCTGTCCGCAGCTTATGTCACTTTGTTCAAATGTTCTCCCTAAGTTCAATAACGTAGTTCCGCCACAATTATCAAGCTTAGTTGCTTCACAAGTTCATATATCACAACTCCGGTTTTGATATTAAACTTAGCAATAGATTGTTCACAACAATAACTTAGAGTCCGCTCTAGCAATCATCAACAACAATCATAGGAAATATGCATAGGAAAACAATCATACTCATTCATAACATAAACTGAAAATAAAAGGAAGAATAAATCTCACGGTTCTTGAAATCCGAAGGTTTGTTGTGTCCTTGCAACCAAGAAAAGAGCTTAGCCTTGCATAACTATTGAACAACTACTTCTAAAGAATGAAAATAGCATGATTTTTGGGTTTGTAGAGGAGATAATTTGTGTTTATTCTCTGCTGGCTGCTGCCTCCTTCTGCTCTCCCTCTTTTCTGCTGGCTGCTGCCTCCTTCTCTCTTTCTTTTTATATGCTAAGAAACCCTAGTCTCTATTTTACAAAATAGTCCTTCCTTGAGTTGACAGTTTACATTTAAGTACTTCAATAACTATTTTTCCTAAAAGGAGAAATAGCCTTGCATGAAATCTTCAAGCTTTGACTTAGAGGAGCTAAATTGCTGATATAAAAACTTGGATGTCGGTTTAGATGCTTCGGAATGTAATTTGGACTTGTTTCTTCACGAAACCTGTTTGCTGGCAGAATTCAGTTGTCATCTTTGAAAAATCATATCTCCCTAATATGACCTCTGTTTTGGCTGAAATTTGGAGAGTTGATAGGTCTTTAAGTCAGGAATCCACGCAAATTAATTTTGCATTAATTGGACTTCTGTAGCTTCAAATATTAAATTGTGAATGGCCAAAGGTCAACACTGGCAGAATGCGAGATTTGACTTTGCAGGATGTGATTTCCATGATCTTTGTCTTTTTATTTTTCTTGCATTACATTTCCAGAAAGGTATGGATGTTAGCTTTTTAGTGCCACTGGAATCACTTCATTTCGATCTCTAGAACTTACGCTCTGCACAAAACATTGACTGAACGTCAAATCTGCCAATTACCTCCAATTTACTCCCTTTTGCATCTTTCATCCAAAAGTGCCTTCAAAACATAAAACAAAGAATATCAAGGCATTTTATATATAAAACATGGACAAAACATTAGGTAGATGTGGGTGAAACTATCAAATAATATGGTTACATCACATATCATTGAAAGAATGCACAAACAAAGAATATAATGTTGAAGGCTCAAAAGCTTGCATTGATATAACACTATAAAGTCAACATGACATATTCTCAAAGTCAATCCCTAAACCAATTAAACCTTAAAACTTGCATACACACTCCTTCATTCGATTTATATCTTCATCTATCTCAATTAATTCTCATATGTAATACTTACATTCTCATAAACCAATAGGAGTTCAAAAGATCAAACATAGAAATTTGTTTTTTTGGAACAACAAAGAAAATCAAAATAAGAAAACCAACATTCTCCCAATACCCCTACACTTCAAACACAACATTGTCCTCAATGTTGAAATAAAAGAAAATGAATATAAGAGAATGACAAAAATAAAGTAAAACGCGAAAAATAAAAGATAAGGGAAAAAGAAAGCAAATCTGTTTTTTTTTTCCTTTTTGTGCTGAGTTGCCTCCCAGTAAGCGCTTTTGTAAACCCCCGGTTATAATGTTTCTGGGTATTTAAAAGATGAGAAATTTAACCAATAGTAAAATGGGTTAAATTAAACTAAAGAAACCTAAATCAAAATAAAAATAGTGAAATTAATTAAATGAAAAGCGAATATAGTACTAAATTATTGAAAAGAAAAACATTTGTGAGGAAAAAATGAATACGAAAGATCAAGAGAGGTCAGTATTCAAATAACAGAAGGTTAGGAGTTTATATACAAATGATAAAAAGGGGTGTGGATAAATGTGCAATTAACAAGGTGTTAGAACTATAAATATCATTCTATTTTCTCTCTTGGAGGGACTGGCAAGAGTAAGAGAGAGTTTAGAGAGAGACTGGAGAGAAGACATATTGATAGCAAAACATCCGACAGTTATAACTCCACCTTTCACCGTTGGATCAGAACAATATTTGGATATGTTGTTTTCATCCATGTCGTGTACATTTTCACTGGAGGGATTTTCTATATCAATCCCCGTTTGAGAGATATCGAGGGAGGACAATATCTGGGAAAATACAGTTCTGGACAATCTTCTTTGCTGTCTATTTCCTCCTTCGGCCACCGTTGGATTAGGCTATAATTTGGATATGTTATTCTTCCGGATTCTGTCTAGATTCTTAACGGTGGAGATTTGAAACAAACATTCGGTATAGAAGTTGTGTATCTCGCACAGTAGGTCTGCAAGTTTGAGGTCAGTTCGGTTAAACCCATATTTCTAGAAATTTCACCATTTGATGAAGTTAATATTTGGATATGTTATACTCATAATAATGCATTATAACTTGACAATATGGATTGTTTGGAATATTATTCGTTTGTTATTTATAGTTGATTGAAACAGTTGTCAAGGATTGTGTTTAGAAGAATATTGTTCGGAAAGTTTGTAAAATCGATAAGAATGTTTTATTTTGACGTTAAGAGGGAAGATTGAAATAAATAAGATAAATTGGCTCTTATAAAGATATTTTTTTGACACTCTTAAACGATATGTGATATGGCCAGGGGTTGAGATAAAAGAGAAAAAGTTAAATTGTGGATGTTGTGTGTAAATGAAAAGGGTGATGAATTTGGACAGATTCGTCTCCTGACTTTTGGAGAGAATTCGAGTAGGAGGATGAGAGAATTAGGATCAAGTTTCTTCATAGTAATTGTGGTTTTGGATGTTAGCTAACTAAGGAAATTGGTCTTGCTCATTATGGAGCTGTAGAACCCCATCTATGGGTCATCAATCGAGATTGGGTCCTGACAGACCCTGTAGGGTAGGTTTGTTGATGAGCAATTTTGACTATCTCAGAGGCAAAATTAGGTTCTCCTTCCTTCAGAGAACTTGTAGCCTCATGTATTAGCTTTCCAACGAGACTAATCTTGCTTCAAAATAAGTTCTATAACCCTAGATATAGTTAAAAAAAAAATCATTTCAGACTATGTTGTTCCTTCCAACCTTCTCTCAACATTGACCGAACGGATTTGTTATCCAATCAACGAGGTAAGAGATATTGATCTCGCAATATTTCTACTATTCTGCATTTTCAGTTCTGGAACTATGAAGAAGTGGTGAAGTTGCAGCATAGTGAATGGATTGTCATAGACATGAAGGCCTTTGCCATATGTGAAGATTAAATCACAGTTCTTTGGAAAAAGTTTCATTTTTTCTTGCTAGTTTCAGAGTGGTTTGTCGTAGCTTGATCTCCTTTGTTCACCGTTGGATCGTTACCATTTTTGAGTATGTTGTTCTTCGGAACCTACTCTACATCTTGACCGAACGGATCATTGTTATAATCAGTGTACTGGGAGATATTGGCCTCGTAATTCTGTAATTCTCTCCTTCCTTCATGAACTATTTTGCATCTTGTTGTTTATGAGTTAGGTTGCTGTTATTTCTGAGTTTAGGTTGCTTCTTGGACTCAGTTTATCTTCTTAGAATTTTGTTCTCTCTAGTATTTGTATGCTACCATAATGTCTCTATGTTCTTCTGTGGAAAATGTTCCAATGGTTAGCTCTAACATTGAACAACACAATTAAGTTAAGTCTGGACATACATTAAGATTAGAATTGCAAGATATGTTGAATAGCCATGGGATGAGGATTTCTCAATTTCAAGCTGATTCTGATGTTAGTATAGAGAACCACTCTACTGTCCAAGCTTCTAATGTTGTTCCAGAAATGAACCATGTGTTGGGTTCTAAA
Source organism: Populus trichocarpa (assembly GCF_000002775.5). NCBI lineage: Eukaryota > Viridiplantae > Streptophyta > Magnoliopsida > Malpighiales > Salicaceae > Populus > Populus trichocarpa. The sequence continues at coordinate 18,427,681 of NC_037286.2, read as the reverse complement.
GTTGATGAGGTGAAGGTAGGGTCTCATCAACAAGAACAACTAAAATCTAGACCCAAATTGAATTTTTTAACTTCTTCGAAGGGTTCTGATGTTGATGACAATGAGGGTAGCAAGACCCTTGGCATTAGTTCAGTCCGTAATCTGCACTTTGCTCCCCCTACTACGACGGATGGTCGTGTGACAGTAGCTCCTCCACTTGATGTGTTTGAAGATGGCTGCGAATTTTGGAAATCCACCCTAGTTGGTCATTTTGTGGGGCAGAAATTACCATATCCCGTGGTTAATTCTATTGCCAAAAGAATATGGAGCTCCTACGGTCTATCAGAAGTTTTGTCTTCGGATAACGGTTTCTTCGTCTTCAATTTTGATTCTGTTGATCATGCCACTAATGTGCTGGAAAGAGCCCCATGGCACATGGCCAACAGGCCTTTGGTGCTTAAACGTTGGCAGCCGAACATGCAATTTTTGAAAGATGATTTGGCCAGAGTTCCGGTATGGGTTCGGCTGTATAATGTCCCTCTCGAGTATTGGACTATTAAGGGGTTGAGCTGTGTAGCGAGTGCTGTTGGAGTCCCCCTTCATGCGGATCATACGACATTGTTGCGTAAAAGGCTTAGTTACGCAAGAGTTTGCGTTGAGATAGATGCTTCGAAGACGTTGGTTAAGGAATATGATCTTCGCTGTCCAAATGGGTTATTCATAACAATTTCAGCTGAGTACGAATGGATACCGTCGAAGTGCAGTAATTGCAATGTCTTTGGACACACCACAACGCTATGTGCTACTAATAACATTGATAATCTTAAAGTGGTGGCAGAGGGTAAGAGGAATCTAGGAGCTATGAACTCTAAATCTGCGGATAACAAGCAGAATCAGTTTCAGTGGCAGGTAGTTGGTAAACGAAACAAGGGTTCTATGAGTGGGGAGAATGCCCCCTTGGCATCTAAAGTGGGTAATTGTAATGAGAATGGTTGTTCAACATCTGGTATAAATATGTCTGATTGTAAGATGATTGATCATGCGGCATCAGATGTGCACAATGCTGCTTGTCATGAAGATGAAAATCCTTCCTCTCCTCTTGCCTTGAAGAGTTTACGAGAAGACATGAATCAGGAGCAAGGGGCTGCAAGTACTAGCTTTAGATCAAGATATGGACGCAATGGGAGGTGATACAGATGGGGAACAAACCGATAAGGAGTCAACATCAACGATCCTGACAACCCCTCAAACCCTGAATTCCACCGAAAGGGAAACTGTTAATCAGTTAGCTATTAAGGCTAGAGACTCTCTAGAGAAAAAGAAAAAGGGTTCAAAAGCCTCTTCAAAGAAGCATAAGAAATCTGGCTCCTCTCTAGGAGGCACGTCAAGGTAATCTTTGTGTTGCTGTTTGTACTCCTCTCTATTTTCCTATGATTATTGGATGTTGGAATATTAGAGGTTTGAATGATCCTATAAAGCATTCAGAATTGCGTCGGCTCATCCATCAAGAGAGGATAGCTCTTTTTGGTCTGGTTGAAACTCGAGTTAAAGACAAGAATAAAGATAATGTTACTCAACTTCTTCTGCGTTCTTGGTCCTTCTTGTATAATTATGATTTCTCTTGTCGTGGGCGTATTTGGGTTTGTTGGAATGCTGATACGGTGAAGGTGGATGTTTTTGGAATGTCAGACCAGGCTATTCATGTTTCTGTCACTATATTAGCTACCAATATCAGTTTCAATACTTCAATTATTTATAGAGACAATAATGCTTCCTTACGTGAGGCATTATGGTCTGATATTGTGAGTCGTAGTGATGGATGAGAGTCAACCCCGTGGATTCTTATGGGTGATTTTAATGCTATCCGCAACCAGTCGGACAGGTTAGGAGGGTCTACTACGTGGGCTGGTACTATGGACAGATTGGATACATGTATTCGAGAAGCCAAAGTAGATGATCTTCGGTATTCAGGTATGCATTATACTTGGTCGAACCAATGTCCTGAGAATCTGATTATGCGGAAACTAGATAGAGTGCTTGTCAATGAGAAGTGGAATCTGAACTTTCCATTATCGGAAGCGAGATTTTTGCCTTCGGGTATGTCAGACCATTCTCCTATGGTGGTAAAGGTTATTGGCAATGATCAGAACATAAAGAAACCATTCAGATTCTTCGATATGTGGATGGATCATGACGAGTTCATGCCCTTGGTGAAGAAGGTATGGGATCAGAATTCGGGGGGTTGTCCAATGTATCAGCTGTGTTGCAAACTAAGAAAGCTAAAGCAGGAATTGAAACTTTTCAATATGGCTCACTTCTCAACATTTCAGATAGAGTGAAAGATGCAAAAAACGAAATGGATAAGGCTCAACAGGCTCTGCATACAGCGCATGAGAATCCAATTTTGTGCATGCGAGAAAGGGATGCTTGTTCATAAATACGCTTCTACCGTCAGGGCTGAAGAGAGTTTTTTCAAACAGAAGGCAAGGATACAATGGCTTAGCTTGGGGGATCAGAATACTAGCTACTTTCACAAATCAGTAAATGGAAGACAGAATAGGAATAAGCTTCTATCACTTACAAGGGAAGATGGAGAGGTTGTCGAAGGACACGAGGCAGTCAAATCGGAAGTAATTGCATACTTCCATCGTGTGTTAGGAGTTGATCAGATGCCTAGGGTTCTGAACGAGGAAAGTGATGGAATCGGCAATTAACTTGAAACTGTCTTCAACGCAACAACATGTACTCGCACAAGATGTAACAAGGGAGGAGATTAAGCATGCTATGTTTAGTTTGAAAAACAACAAAGCCCCTGGTCCGGATGGCTTTAACGCAGGTTTCTTCAAAAGAATAGTGGCACATAGTTGGGGAAGATGTAATCAACGCTGTTAGATCCTTCTTTCAGACTCGTAGAATGCTTAAAGAAATGAATGCTACATCCATTTCCCTTATTCCTAAAGTTGCTAATCCTACAAGGTTGACAGATTTTCGTCCTATATCTTGCTGCAATACAGTGTACAAATGCATCGCTAAGATTCTAGCTGGGAGAATCAAAGTTGTTTTGCCATCCTTAGTTGGTCCATATCAGACTGCTTTTATCTCAGGACGGAGAATCAGTGATAACATTCTTTTGTCTCATGAACTAATGAAAGGCTATCATAAATCTACGGGACCTGCTCGTTGTGCTATGAAAGTTGATCTGATGAAGGCTTATGACTCGGTGCGGTGGGATTTCAGTTGACGCTATGTTAATAAAAATGGGATTCCCTAGAACAGTCATTGATTGGATCATGGTTTGTGTTACATCATGTCAATTCTCTATCAACGTCAATGGTGAGCTTGCAGGTTACTTTCAAGGGGGAAGAGGGCTGAGACAAGGGGATCCATTGTCCCCATATTTGTTTGTCCTATGTATGGAAATCCTGTCGGGGCTATTCTGCAAGATGAGTGCCAACCAAGAATTCAAGTTCCACTGGAGATGCAAGAAGGACAAAATTTCTCATCTTTGTTTTGCTGATGACTTGATGATTTTTAGCAACGGGGATGTAAACTCAATTCGTATGATCAGAACTGTACTCATAAAGTTTCAAGATCTATCAGGTCTGTATCCAAATCCAAACAAAAGTGACATCTTCTTGAGCGATGTGTTAAATGCTGAGAGGGAACAAATTATTCATATTCTTGGGTTTAGAGAGGGGGAGCTCCCTATGAAATATTTGGGAGTACCTCTTCTCTCAGTCCAGACTAAAGGCTATTTATTGTAAGGGCCTCGTGGATCGAATCACCTCTAAAGTTTGACATTGGACATGTAGAGCACTCTCGTATGCAGGACGGGTACAACTGATTAATTCAGTCTTATTTTCCATACAGGTCTATTGGGCATCTCTCTTTCTCTTACCTGGACAAGTAATTAAAAATGTGGAGCAAATTATGAAATCCTTTCTTTGGTCAGGTTCAAATATGAGAACTACTGGGGCTAAAGTAGCTTGGGATCAGGTATGTCTTCCAAAAAAGGAGGGGGGGCTAGGAATAAAAAGCATAACAGAATGGAACAAGATTGCTTTGTTGAAACACATTTGGAACCTGTGCAATGACTCAGATGGCTCAATATGGTCTACTTGGATCAGATCCAATCTGTTGCGAGGTAGGAATTTCTGGACAATCAAGACGCCACAGAATTGCTCTTGGGCTTGGGGAAAGATTCTAAAGCTCAGATCCTTAGCATGGCCGAAGATGAAGTACATCATAGGAGATGGAATGACAACCTCTCTATGGTTTGATAATTGGCATCCTCACAGCCCACTCGCGGATTCTTACGGGGAAAGATTCATCTATGATTCAGGTATGGCCAAGAACGCGAAGGTGAATGTGCTAATTCAGAACTCAGAATGGAAAACTCCTACCACCTAAGCTATTGGCTGGCACCCCATTATAGAAGCTATTCCTTCCAATTCTAATCCTAAGATGGGGCAAAAGGATGAGATAGTTTGGTTGGACTCGCCAAATCACAGATTCTCGGTCAAAGTAGCTTGGGAACAACTAAGACGTCATCGTCAGCTGGTTGAATGGCATGACATTGTGTGGTTCAAGAATGCTGTTCCAAGACATTCATTTCTTCTATGGATGGCTGTCCAACAGAAACTCACAACTCAAGATAAACTTCATCGGTTTGGTATACATGGTCCCAATAGATGCTCACTCTGTCTCCGCAACAATGAGGATCACAACCACTTGTTCTTTGAATGCTCCTATACTAAAGCGATCTGGTGGGATGTTTGTGACAGATGCGACATTCCAAGAATGACAAAAGGCTGGGATGAATGGATTCGATGGGCCACTGTCTCTTGGCATGGCAAGAGTTTCGTCAATTTTTCTCGTAAACTGAGTTTTGCAGCTACAGTGTATCATGTATGGCAAGAACGGAATGCAAGGATCTTTGCTGGAATGTCTAGAACTCCGAATTTGGTCCTTAATCAAATCGAATGTATCATTCGTGATAAGCTTGATTTGATGAGGAATGTCGTACCAACCAATGAAAACACAAGGATCCAACGAGCTTGGAGGGTGAATACCATAGATTCTTAATCTGTTAGTCAGCTGGTTGTATTGGTTCCCTAACGAATCTAGTGAGGTTTCAGTTTTACGGTCGGTGGCTAGCCTGTAGCCATCTGTTGTTTTATGTTTCTGTTATCATTGTAAATCTGGGGTATGCCCCTTATAATGTTTGTATCTTCTTCTTTTAATACATACGTCAACTTACCAAAAAAAAAGATATAGTTAAAAATCTGATGAGTGTTTGGACAGTAACAGTTGGACATTAACAGTCCGATGTGTAGACAGTAACAGTTCAAATGTCTAGAAAGTAACAGTTCAAAGTTAGACAACAATAGTTGGAAAGTAACAGTTCAATGTGTAGACAGTAACAGTTCAATGTGTGGACAGTAATAGTTCAAATATCTAGACAGTAACAATTCAAAGTTAGACAGTAACAGTTGGACAGTAACAGTCCAATGTGTAGACAATAACAGTTCAAATGTCTAGACAGTAACAATTCAAAGTTAGACAGTAACAGTTGGATAGTAATAATTGGAAATTGGATAGTAACAGTTCAAAGTTAGACAGTAACAGTAGACTTTCACGTGAATACTATATAAAAGAATTGAGTCATACGAACACTTTCACATTGAGATACTAACTCTGAAAATATACATGATATATGTATGTATGTTATTATGAGGAAATGAACATGCATAGAAAGTAACATATGAGTAATGGATGAATATGGATTCTCTGTAATATCAGCCTAAAGGAATGATAACTATGGTTGGATAAAGGATGACAACATTAATGGGTATATGAGAAAAACATAAGATATAAAGAAAGAAATGATTGAAAGAAAGATTTATTAGCTATTGATATGATTATTATAAAACATATCCTTGAATGAGAAAAATTTATGAGATGAGTCTGTGACTGCAGGAGGGACCACCGGTGTGATGCAACAGCAGCAACAGGGGAGCACGAGTAGAGCTTCTACTGCAGGTAGGTGACTTTTACCTTCCTTTTAAATAATGTTGAATAATGAAAATACTTTATCATGAATGTTACTGTATTGTTTTAATTTAGATATCAGACTGTCAAATGCTTAAATGTTAACAAATGATTAGCTTTGGCTAATGGCATCCGAAGGGATGCCAGGGACAAATGAATGATTAGTTGTGGCTATGCATCCGAAGGGATGGCCGGGATAAATGAATGATTAGTTTTGGCTAATTGCATCCGAAGGGATGATTGGGACAAATAATTGATTAGCTTCGGCTAAAGGCATTCGAATGGATGACCGGGACAAACGAATGATTAGCTTTGGCTAATGGCATCCGAAGGGATGGCCGGGACAAATGAATGATTTGTTGTGGCTATGCATCCGAAGGGATGGCCGGGATAAATGAATGATAACTTTGGCTAATTGCATCCGAAGGGATGATTGGGACAAACAATTGATTAGCTTCGGCTAATGGCATCCGAAAGGATGACCGAGACAAACGAATGACTAGCTTTGGCTAATGGCATCCGAAGGGATGGCTGGGTCAAATGAATGATTAGCTTTGGCCAATTGCATCCGAAGGGATGACTGAGACAAACAATTGATTAGCTTTGGCTAATGGTATCCGAATGGGAGATCGGGACAAATGAATGATTAGCTTTGGCTAATGGCATTCGAACGGAGGACCGGGACAAATGAATGATTAGTTTTGGCTAATGACATCTGAATGGACGACCGAGACAAACGGTTGATTAGCTTTGGCTGATGGCATTCGAAGGGGATGGACGGGGTGAGTGAACAGTTAACCTCGACAAATGATGTCTTAAGAGAATGGCCGGATTTAAGATTATGGCTGATTGTAAGAATCAGTGCATATATATGTACTGCAAGTTGTGTATACCAAGAACATGAAGGAACTACAAATGTCACGCTTCAAACATGAGATAATGTTAATGCTTCATTAAACTGCCAGACCGTTTTCGTATTATTATTATTATTAAGTAATTGCATTCTTGTAAATGTTTGTACTGCAGTAGGGACATTATACCAACAAGGTGCCTAGAAGACCCAATACACGGGAACCTACTTTTGCAAGGAATCATGTAGTTGCATTCTAAATCATGATGTATATTATATGAATCAATGTACTGAATGTATAACTATTATTAAATCCTTTTAGATTAAATTCGTGATGACTATTTGTAGGATAAAATACAAACTCATGTCTATGCATGTATATTTTAAATGCGAACTTCTAATCATGCAAATATAATATTATGAGTTTATGTAAGATTCACTTTTAAATGAAATGTTGATTATTATTGATGTATGGATTGTATATTGATGATGTGAAGGGAACATGTTCGCAAATTACCGACACGATAAGTGTCAAGTACAAAAAAAAATTTACTGTTATTTTGGGCTTGAAAAGCCGGGTTGTTACAGCTTTTGTTTTATGTCATTGGCTCGACATGTTGCATGCTTCTTCATAGATTGGTTTAGCTAACTCCGCAGAAGCGGTGAGTTCTGTCGTCCAACTTTCATAGAAAGGTTTCAAGCGATGCCCATTGACCTTGAGTACTTTGTTGGTTTCTAAACTTGTAATTTCAACTGCACCATAAGAAAAAACATTAGAAACAACAAAGGGTCCAATCCAATGAGAGCGCAACATTCCAGGTAAAAGTTTCAAACGTGAATGATAAAGAAGGACTTTGTCTCAAACATTATACTCTTTCTTGTATCATTTGCCCATGGAGACTCGTACTCTTTTCTTTGTAAATCCTTGCATTCTCATAAGCATCATTTCAAATCTCTTCCAACTCTTGCAATTGCAACTTTCTTGCAATCCCAACAACATCATAATCCATGTTACATTTTTTAATGGCCCAAAAAGATGTGTTCAAGCTCCACCGGTAGATGACATGCTTTTCCATAAATCATCCTATAAGGTGACATTCCTATAGGTGATTTGTAAACAGTCCGATAAGCCCAAAGTGCATCATCAAGTCGAAGACTCCAATCTTGCCGATTAGGTTACACTGTCTTCTCCAAAATGGACTTGATTTATCAATTTGAAATTTCAGCTTGGCCATTCGTTTGAGGATGGTATGCTATAGAAGTCCGATGAGTCACATGATATTTGCATAGCAATGCTTCCATTGAACGATTGCAAAAATGAGTGTCATGATCACTAATGATAGCTTTATGGATTCCAAACCTGTCAAATATGTGAGTCCTGACAAAATCTAAAACAACCTTAGCATCATTAGTTCGTGTAGCTTTTGCCTCAATCCATTTGGACACATAATCAACATCAAGAAGGATATAAAGATTACCAAAAGAAGAAGGAAATGGACCCATAAAATCAATACCCCAAACATTAAAAATTTCACTTATAAGAATATTCGTTAAAGGCATTTGATTATTATGAGTGATATTACTTGTTCTTTAACATTTTTCACATGATTTGAAAAAATAATATGCATCCTTAAAAATAGAAGGCCAATAAAAACCACTTTCAAGTACCTCGTGAGCCGTTCTTTTTGCTCCAAAATGCCCACCACAAGAATGAGAATGACAAAATGTGAGAATGGAATCAAATTCATCTTATGGTATACATCTCCTAACTACTTGATCCACACGAAATTTCCATAGATAAGAAGTATCCAAAAAATAATATGTAGCATTAGCTCATAACTTGTCCTTTTGGGATGTAGACAAACATGGAGGGAATTCTTTGGTGACTAAATAGTTCACCAAATCAGCATACCATGGTCTTGTAGAGGAATGTAACACATACAACTGCTCATCGAGGAATGTCTCTCGTATTGTTTCGGTTTGTATATCCTCAGTCCTCAGTCGGCTCAAGTGATCAGCAACATGGTTTTCAAAACCTTTTTTTTATCTTTGATCTCAAGATCAAATTCTTGTAAAAGAAAGATCCATCTAATCAATCTTGGTTTGGACTCTTTTTTCTTCAAAAGATACCTTAAAGCTGCATGATCAGTAAAAACAATGACTTTTGTATCAAGTACAAATGACCTGAATTTTTTAAGAGCAAACACCACTGCAAAAAGTTCCTTTTTAGTTTTATGGTAATTGTATTGCGCTCCGTCCAACATGCAGGAAGCATAGGCGATAACATGCAAATTCTTCCCTATTCTTTGCTCAAGGACAATGAAAACAACAATCTCATGTCAACCGAAAAACAAAGTAATTAAATATATATATATATATATATTCATGGTTTTCGTATTAAAATCTACCGAAATTTCGACGGAGTCCCCCCTATACCGGAAGGTCTCAAGTTATCGACATGTAACCTGTTTACACTTCTAATAACTCGCATCTCATAACTTAATCCCTACCCAATCATCCTGGGTTTCAATTTCCATAAATATTCTCACACCTATTAACCACAATATTCATGATGTACATTATATAACAAAATATCATTATGGAGGATAAAAAAAATATAAATACATAGACATGAAATATGGTTATATGAACTACAGAGTTAAGTTCATTCAATCAAGTTTAAACATTAATTATACAAATTAAGTTATACAATCATTTTTATGTTTACAAAATACAAGGGTATACCCCCTAGAACCTAAATTACAAGAAGGGAACATAAGCTAGGATCTACTCCTATTGTGCATGTGATGATCCTGAAACGAAATACATATTATTGAAAGGTGAATATCACATAAATATAACAACACGAATATCTAATAATTTCAATAGGGTAACATGCATTTGTATTTTGTTCACTTCTCCCTTCTGGTTTTCATTAGAATCTCTTCCTTATTCAACTATTAATAATCGTTCCCTCTTTCACTATTAACCTCCATTCCAGACTTTATAAAATCAAACATGATTATTTTTGTTTAACACATTACCTATACCAATTTCACTGGTATCATCATCATCACCCCGTAGGAGTCAATGCAAGGTGATCCCCTTATCCGGGATCCTAACATACACTAAATGTATTTTAGCCAATACATGGTGATCCCCTTAACCGGGATCCTAACATACCCTAAATGTATGCTAGCCAAAACATGGCGATCCCCTTGCCCGGGATCCTAACATACACTAAATGTATGCCAGTTTACGCCTCAAATCACACTTCTCATATTTCCTTTGTTAGTGATAATTTCATCACTTAGCAATTCACACAACAACCTTTCCCCTTGAGTACACATACATTCAGTAATTCACATTTCACATCGGTAAAATATATTAAATCATGGAATTTAACTAGAAGGTAAAGGTGCGATTCACCTACCTGCAATAGAAGCTCTACTCGTGCTCCCCTGCTACTGCTGTTGCACCACGCCTGTGGTCCCTCCTGCAAATCACAGGTTTGTCTCATAAATTTTCCTCACTCAAGGATATGTTTTATAACAACCAATTAACAACCAATAAGTCTTTCTTTCAGTCATTTCTTAATATTTACGTTTTTCTCATTTCACCCATTAATATTGTCATTCTTTGTCCAACCCTAGTTATCATTTCTTTCTTTATATTTGGACTGTTATTGTCCAACTGTTACTGTCTCGTTTTTTAACTGTTACTATCTGACCTCTCCTCAGATTTTTAACTATCTAGAGTTATAGAACTCCGATTCAAGCGAGATTAGTCTCGTTGGAAAGCTAAGACATGAGGCTACAAGTTCTCTGAAGAAAGGAGAACCCAGTTCTGCCTCTAAGATAGTCAAAATTGCTCATCAACAAACATTTGGACTATTACTGTCCAACTGTTACTGTCTCGTTTTTGAACTGTTACTATCTGATCTCTCCTCATATTTTTAACTATATCTAGAGTTATAGAGCTCCGATTCAAGCGAGATTAGTCTCGTTAGAAAGCTAACACATGATGAGGCTACAAGTTCTCTAAAGAAAGGAGAACCCAGTTCTGCCTCTAAGACAGTTAAAATTGCTCATCAACAAACATTTGGACTGTTACTATCCAACTGTTACTGTCTGAACTCTCCTCATATTTTTAACTATATCTGGAGTTATAGAACTTCAATTTAAGTGAGATTTATCTCGTTGGAAAGATAAGACATGAGGCTACAAGTTCTTTGAAGAAAGGAGAACCCAGTTCTGCCTCTAAGAGAGTCAAAATTGCTCATCAACAACCATTTGGACTATTACTGTCCAACTGTTACTGTCTCGTTTTTGAACTGTTACTGTCTAACCTCTCCTCAGATTTTTAACTATATCTAGAGTTATAGAACTTAAATCTATAATTTAACATCCAGGCATCGATTCATAATTGACTTTAAAATGACTTATAAGACCATGTTTAGAATACCTTACCTGATACGAATCAAGGTCTCGATCCCTCCTTTTCTTTCTAATGACAACTGGCCCTCCCCTCTTCTCTTCTTGTTCAATTTTTCTTGTTAATCCCTTGCCCGCCTGTGTTTATTCTACCTATAACCCTTAATCTTGGATGGGTTCTTGAAATTTTGGTGTTTCTCTCTTGATCTGTAAAAATGGATACAAAAACTCCCTCTTTTCTTTCTTCACGATAGCTGCAGATTTTTTTTTGGTAAAAAGAGGAGTATTTATGCTCTATAATTATTCTTATTTGCATTTAGGCCCTATTTTCTTTAAGTGTATTTGTTTTGCCCCCACTTCTTTTTAGTTTAGTTTATTTTTTTAATTTAATCCAACCTTGATTTTCTCGGGATTTACAGACAGCCCCTACCGCATAGTCACTTGCATCACACATTATCTCAAAAGGCTCATCCTAATTTGGTGGTTGGATGTTAAAGGCACATGTGACACGCCTCTTAAGCTTATCATGGGCATCTTTACATGCTTGATCAAACACAAAATCCACTTCTTTGGCTAATAGTTTGCACAAGGGTGCTATAATCTTCGAGAAATCTTTGATAAAGCGTCGATACAAACCTGCATGGCCAAGAAAAGAACAAACTTCCCTCATGCAGGAGGGGGTAAGGCAATGATGAAATAACATCCATTTTAGCTTTATCAACCTCTAATCCACGTGAAGACACAACATGCCCAAGAACTATTCCTTGTTCTACCATAAAATAACACTTTTCATAGTTCAAGACAAGGTTAGTTTCGATGCACCTTTTCAAGATCAAAGATAAATTTTCTAGACATTTATCAAAAGAATCACTGATTGTGCATCAAAAGTATCATTAAGTCTCTTATTTTACATATGTATTTATTGTTTTTATTTGGGTTTTTTATAATAATTGATGTGCTTTTTAGTAATGAAGTTTCTTTTAATGTTTCGATAGGTTTTTGGAGCTTAAATGAATTATTTCAGAAAATTCAACGTCGGAATTCGGAACAAAGAATTGAAGAGAAATTTAATTGAAGATTGAAGAAAATCTTGGTTCAAATAAGTGCTCCAAATTTACCCCAAAAATCAATTCTATTCCAATTCTAGAAAAGAATATCATATGATCTATTTTAAGCCCAAACTTGCCTTATGTTGTGTGCAAACTTCAACCATCAAACACTCAAGGTTTTAATGTCAATCTTAGCCCAAATAATAGGTACATTTGTATCCTTATTTGATGCTTAAATTCAGCCCCAAATCAGCCTCAAATCAGCGTCCAAATCAGCCCAAGCACCATCCATGATCTTACATGTCCACACAACAAATAACATTTGATTTATTTTGGATAATTCATTGATCCAAGAGGGCAAGCACATGGATGGAAAGCTGGAGGGGGACATTGTCACATTATTTTGGGTCAAAAAGAAGAAAGAGACAGCTCACTAAGGAGGAAGAAAAACGTGCACCAAAGTGTTCTCCAAGCTGGCCTGATTTGATTTTCCAGAATACCTTTCGGTGTTTTGCCCATAACTTTTGCCTCAGATGTCCAAATGAGCTGTTCTTTAATGATCTGGAAAGCTAACATAATGGCCTATAAATATGTCTCTAATAGCCATCTCCAAAAAAGGGCTTCTAAGAGGGTCGAATTGCTGTCCAAAGTTAGAGTCAGATTTGTGTCCGAATTTTTACTGCAATTGTGTTGTGTTCTTCTTTATAGATTTCGGTTCTTTAGATTGTAAAACTTATTATTTCAGTTTGATTTAAGTTATTTCATATTTATTAAAGTGTTATTACATATAATCATGGTTGGCTAATCTCCTTCTTGGATCCAAATCAAGGATGATGGTGGTTGAGGTGAGTTCTTTAAGATATGAATGAATCTTAATGTCTATCTTTTCATTTTCTTCATGAATGTTTATTATTGCAAAGAAATTTTAGAAATCATTTAGGTAATGTTATAACCTTGAATTTTTATGCACAAACCTTAGTTTTGGTAAAGAGATTGCTTGATTCAATGTCTTACTTAATATGAAAGTACTTGTTCATTCTTAAGCAATAATCAATCTTCATCTTTTTAAACTTCATTGTAATATCTTCCGATCTAATATCACCATCGTTGATATTAGGTTGAGTTATCTTATATATGTTGAAGGAATCACCAATACATCACCATTAAAATTGATTTGGACCAAGACTTACTTTTTCTTGTCATTTAAAATCTATTTACACTTTTTCATCTTTGAAAACAAATCCATCAATTATTTTCAACCAAGTTATTGTTAATTTAATTTCTCTTGAGTTTTTTTTGTTACCTAGCTTAATTTCCAGATCTAGCTCTCTGTGGATATGACCTTGATCTTACCGAGTTAATTGCTACATCGCACACTCGTGCACTTGCGAGTTAAAACAAGCCGAACATAAAAAGTGGTCAAGCAATCACCATATACCGTGAAATCATCCATGAAAACCTCAATTATTCTTTCAACATAGTCAGAAAAAATACTCATCATGCATCTTTGAAAAGTTGCAGGTTCATTACAGAGACCAAAGGGCATTCTCCTATATGCATATGTACCAAATAGACATGTAAATGTAGTCTTTACTTGATCCTCAAGATTAATAACAATCTGATTGTATCCACTATGTCCATCAAGAAAGCAATAAAAAGACTTACCTGCTAGGTGTTCAAGCATTTGATCCATGAATGGTAATGGGAATTGATCTTTGCGTGTAACAAGATTTAGCTTTCTGTAATCAACACACATTCTTCATCCACTCGAGATGCGAGTAGGAATGAGCTCATTATTTTTGTTTTTCACCAACATGATTCCGGTCTTTTTAGACACCACATGGATTGACGCCACCCATTTACTGTCCGTGATGGGGTAAATGACTCCTGCATCTAACAGTTTCAAAATTTCAGTTTTCACCACCTCCATCATAGGCACATTCAACCTCCTTTGCATTTCCCTTGTTGGTTTTGCATTGTCCTCCAATAGCATGTGATGCATACACATTGAGGGACTAATACCCTTGATGTCAGCTAAAGTCCATCCAATGGCCATCTTGTGATCATACATAACTTCACAAGTTTTTCCTCTTGCGCACTTGTCAAACCTTTTGCTATGATAACGAGAAGTGTATTGTTGTCACCAATGAATACATACTTCAAATTATTGGGCAAAGGTTTCAATTCTAACTCCGGGGCTTGTAAAATAGATGGCAAAAGCATTTTATGTGAAAATACTAAATCAACAAAGACATTACCATAGGGAACGATTTGCAAAGCTTGCAAATAAAGCCAATGTTGATTCATGCACATTTTGGGGAACACATATGTGCCTCTCCATCTCTTCTATCTCGGTAAAATCATAGTCATAGCTCAAAGATATGTTTAATCCATCCTCACAATTAAAATAAAAAACTTGTTGCACATACTTATCAACTTGATCGTAGCATGTGATAGAATAAACATTGCTATAAAGATATTTCATTGCATCATGAAAATTAAATTCAATCTTTTCACTTCTACTTCTATAGACAAAGTATCCTTACCACAATCAATCTTTGTATTGACAGTTTTCAAGAATGGTCTCCCAAACAATATAGGAGTGTTGTTTGATGAATCACAAGAATCATGTTCCATATCAAGAATATAAAAGTCGCATGGAATGACCAAACTATCAATCTTGACTAGGACATCTTCTATCACACCAAGTGGGTAAACAAAACTACGATCCACAAGTTGTATTACAATGCTAGTTTTATTCAAAGGCTCCAGACTAAGAGAATCATAAACATGTTTAGGCATAACACTAATGGATGCATCTAAATCGCACAACGCCCTTTAGAAACTAGCATTACCAATAACACATGGGATAGTAAATGCACCTGGATCATTTTGCTTCAAATGCATATTCTTTTGAACAACAACAGATACAACTTCACCCATACTTACCATTTCATGACCTTTCATTTTGAAAGCTCTCTTGGTAGTACACAACTCCTTTAAAAATTTGGCATACTTAGGAATTTGTTTGATAACATCAAGCAAAGGAATGTTGAGTTCTACTTTCTTAAAAACCTCTAAAATCTCTTTTTCTTTGTCCTAGAAGAACTCACGGGAAAGAGTGGAATTTTTTAAAAAACTAGAATTCATTGAGGAGGAGTTACCTTTGGAGTGTTGGTCGTTGTTTCAGTTTGTGGAGGAGGAGGATGTTCCTTCTTTGTAATCAATTCGGTTTCTATCTCTTCTTCTTTCTCCATCTCAATTTGTTTCAACTTTTGACTTTCAAGTTCTTTCCCACTTCGCAGCATCATCGTACTAATATTCTCTTTGGGATTCAATGCTTGGGAGGGCAACTTTCCATTCATTTATGCTTCCAATTTCCCCACACTTGAAGCTATTTGCCCCATTTGCTTCTCCAAGTTGTGAATACTTGACCTTGTTTCTTATTGAAAAGACATGGTGTTTTGTTGCAAGGTCATTGTATTAGAAGCTAATGTCTTCATCATCTCACGAAGATCATCACTCGATGACGAACCCATAACATTGGAGTTTGTGAATGGAGGGGGCTGTCTCGCTTGATAATTCTGCTGGGGCTGAAATCTATAAGGATGGAACTGTCGGCCTTGATTGCCTTGTTGAGGTGGGTTCCCATAGCATAAGTTAGGATGATCTCTCCATCCGAGATTGTACGTGTTGGAAAAGGGATCATATTTACGCTAGGGTTATCCGTTGAATCCTCCATCAACTGCATGAGCTTGTTCAATGTAATCTTCTTGCATTGTTAGGCACATATCTGAGGTATGTCCTTGTAAGGAGCATATGCTACAAACTTTCACCTGTTGTACATTTCCACGTGCCAAAGAACGCACAAAAGAAGTAAGATCATTAACTTTATTTTCAAGGTTACAAATACTTACCTCATTTACTCGTTTGTTTGCGAAGTCTCCACGAGTGTCAAACTATTTTGAGTTGGCTGCCATGTTTGAGATCAATTGACGTGCAGCCTCGGGTGTCTTATCCACCAATGCCCCTCCACTTACAACATCAATGATACTACTACGATCAGTAGGCATCAATCCTTCATAGAAATATTGAATGAGTAGCTGATTGAGTATTTGACGATGAGGGCATTGAATGCATAGTTGCTCAAATGTTTCCCAATACTCGGATAGTGTCTCGTCATGAGATTGCCAAATCCCACAAATTTCTTTCCTTATGTTGGCAACTCGAGATGTTGGGAAATACTTCTCAAGGAAAATCTTCTTCATGGCATTCCAAGTTCCAATGGAACCTGGGAGAATAGAGAAAAACCACGCCTTTACTACCCCTTTTAAAGAGAAAGGGAAAGCTTTCAACTGAACCTGTTCTTCGTCAACTCCATTCGGTTTCATGCCAACGCAAACCATATGGAACTCCTTGAGATTAGTATGAGGATCTTCTCCTACAAGACCATTAAATGTTGGTAGCAAATGAATAAAACCAGATTTGAGCTCGAAGTTAACATTATTTGTCGATGTTTATGCACAATGGTTGATTTTCCACATTAGGAGCAGCAAGCTCTTTGAGTGTTTATTGTCATGCAACAGCCATGGTGTTGACGCGAGCTTTCTTTCGTAACCTGCGTAAAGTATTTTCTATTTCGAGATCCACCTGCACTTGACTTTGGTTAGTACAACGGGTTATAGGCATAAATCATCAAGGAAACTCAAAAGAAACCAACCATACAAGAGATCGAAAACAATGCAAATTGTACGAAAATCCTATGCTAGAAAACTAAAACTGCCTGAAAACCCTAGAAAACAGCTGAAAATCCTACACTAGTCCTGTTTAGAACGTCATTTCCCTTTAGGAAACAAAAGGCCGATACCTAATTCCACCAAAAAATCTGTTTTGAACAGTACCGCTGCCGTAAATGAATAGTATCGCAGCAAGCAAAAATTTGGTTTCTCTTTTCTTTCATTCTAAACCACTTCAAAAGGTCCAATATATCCTGGCTCTAACTTTTCTTTCATTCTAAACCACAACATATACTTCCAAAGAGCAACTTTTAGGTGTTAATTCTTGATGTTTGCTGCCTTGATAGTCTGGTGTTGGTGTTAATTCATGTTGTTGGATTCCTTATTTCATTGTTGGGATCCTTGTCTAGGTGATCTTTGATGCCTTGTTGTTGATTGTGGTTGGCTTATGTAGTTGTGCGAAGGTTGGTAAATTTTGTTCTATAGTTGGTTCGCTATCGGTGGTTCTGCCTGCTGCTGTTCACCTTGTAGATGGTTAATGGTTGCTGATTGCTTGTCTATTTAGGTTTTGTTTCCTTATTATTTATTTGGGGTATTTTGCTTCTCTATAGTGTTGGTATGTTAGGATATGGTCTTATTTGTATTGTATTGTACTGTACTTTGTCTAAGGGAGCCTATTCCCCTAGTCTCTCTATGTACTTGCCTGTATATTTTGACTTGCTAGTTTCCAGCATAGTTTCGTTTTGTTCTATAAAAATTCTTACATTTGATAAAAAAAAAATGAGCAACTTTTAGGTACACCACATCTCCAACATCAAATTTAGAGGCCTCTTCCTGACATCTGCATTACTTTTCTGCATGTTTTGGGTAGCTTTCATTTTGTCTCTTATAATTCTCACTTTTTTTTAGGTAATTTGCACTTATTTTGGTCCCATTAACCTCTTATCCCTAATTTCTTCCTAACAAACAGGGGTTCGACATTTCCTACCATACAAAGTCTTGTAAGGAACCATCCCTATTGTAGACTAATAATTGTTGTTGTAGGTGTATTCCACAAGTAAGAAGTGTTTTTCCTAGTTGCCCAAAACTCTAAAATACAGGATCTCAACAAATCCTCTAAAGTCTAAATTGTTCTCTCTGATTGCCCATTTGACTTAGGATGGAAAATTGTACTTAAATTTACTTTTATCCCTAGAGTATGTTGAATACTTGGCCATAATTGTGAGGTGAATCTAGTGTCTCAATCATAAGCAATTGATATGGGTATCCCATGCAATCTTATTGACATGACCAAAAGATTGATATCTTCTTCCAAGTACAGGAGTGTCGAAGTAATAAATAACTCGGCAAGACCGGGGTCGAACCATAGGGAGGTTAACTATATAAATTATAAATAACAATAATACAACAACAACAACAACAACGATAATAATACTAATAATAGTAGTAATAATAATAATAATAATAATAAAGAGAGCTTTGAGATATGATATTGATATAAGGATTAAACAATGATAAAAACAATTGTCAAGGTTAGAGGATCCACTAATGGTATTTCAAACAAGTATAGTATAAACTCTTATTATTCAACTGGAAACCACACACAAAGGAGATTCCAATCAGATTATAAATTGTTAACATGATTACATTAGTTATCTCATTCGAATAATGCTAATACTTGTAAATGTTGTCAGGCATTCATGATTATAACTTATGTTAACAACAAATCAAGTTCCTTTCATAACACGGGTGTCGGTTATACCATACGATTTGGGCTATGAAAGTGCCAAGTATTTGTTGTACCAAGGGTTATACAACATACTTAACCATTTAACAAGCAAAGTATTAAAAGTAAACACGATAACAAATATAAAACATGTTAGTATTAAACATTAAAGTCCATGTTGAGTTTACACTATACTTAATCTTACACCATTAGTGTAACCTTTTCACCTTGACATAATAAGCTTAGCTAAACATAATGAAGAAGAGAAACATAAATAAACAAGATAAGGATATAAATAAGATATAAGTTAACTAAGTAAAGGAAAGGAAATGAAAAGCATAAACAAGAGATTAATATAAACAAAACTTAAGCATTACAAAGAGAGAGAGCAAGAACATGATCTTGATCTGAAAACCAAGTTGCCTAAATGCATGGCAAATGCCTCCTTTTATAGGCCAAAATTTGGAACTATTGATTTGATGACTAATTGTTGAGTGGGTGGCCACATCTTGAATTGGTGACAATCCTTATCTTTTTGTCTTAACCAAACATCATTGCTAACATCAGAATTCGAATAGACTAGAATCATGAAAGTTCTAGGAAATTGTCTTAGCTTTCCAACAAAAAAAGAATCAGTGCATTTGAACTTCTAGAACTCGAGATATGGGCTGAACACTAAACAATGTCTGGGCTGTAGGACAGATTCAGACTTCTCCGTTATTGCTACAATTTGGACTTGAAAATGGCCTTTTTAAATCTTGGACTTCTCATGAAGGTTTTAGGTCTATGTCTTATTTTTCCATCCATGTAGAGCAGACCTAAATCCAAGATCTACAGCTCCAAATATGACCCAATGACCGAACAGTGTTCCAGTTTGGACTGAACCAACATCTCTTTTCTAAATTTAACCCTCTCTTTGTCCTTTCAATTTCAGTACTTAAACTCATCAATTAATCCTTTCATTTATGTGATAGGCCTGCATTTAAGATGAACATTTACCACAAATTAAAGGTATCTTATAATATCAGGCATGTTGTTATAAAACATACTTTAGTTGAGTTATTGATACTTTAAGTGCAAAATGGTGATATAAAACCTTGATAAAAATGCACTTTTAAGTACTAATCACTTAGCATTTGATTCACATTCATTTTAGCCAACTTATTAGCTGAATCTATCATTTTCATAGGTAAGAAAAGTGCAGATTTCTTCACAATATCCACAATAACCCATATTGCATTACTGCCATTCTTCCCCCTAGGCAAACTCAACACAAAGTCCATAACAATATTTTCCAATTTCCACTCAGGTATTAGTAATGGTTGTAGAGGCCATGCTGTTTTTTGATGTTTCACTTTTACCTGCTGACAAATTCAACATCTGGCCACATATTCAGCAATTTCTTTCTTCATGTATGGACACCAATAAAATTCATTCAAATCTTTGTACATTTTAGTACTTTTCGGATGCACAACGAATCTGGATTCATGCGCCTCTTTTAACAATTCCTCCTTCAAGGTCTTATCTTCAAGCAGATACATTCGTCTACCCATCACTACCATTCCATCCTCTAAAATTCAAAATGGAATCTCAAATGCTGACTTCACCCTGTTTCTTACTTTACCCACTTCAACATCTCTTTGTTGAACTTCCAATACTTTATCCCAAAGTATAAATTGTACTTTCAATTGGGGTATCAGGGAGCCTTCAGGCCCTACATCAATCTTAGTATCAACTTTCTTCAACTCTATCAACTCTCTTTCATCCCACCCTTTTGATGTCTCTACAACTGCCTTGTTTTTGCAAATAAGAGCATCAACAACAACATTTACTATGTCTGGGTGGTAATCTATTACACAATCAAATTCCTTAATCATTTTCACTCATCTTCTCTGTTGAATGTTAAATTCCTTATCTATCATCAAATATCTCAAACTCTTGTGATCCGTGAAGATCTGAACTCTAGATCCATATAAATAATGTCTTTATACTTGTAATGCAAACACTACAACAACCAACTCCAAATCATGAACATGATAGTTACTTCATAAGGCTTCATCTTCCTTAATGCATAATCTATAACCTTCATATGCTGCATTAGAACACAATCAAGCCCTGTTTTAGATACATCATTATAGACCACAAATCCCTTAGTTCCTAAAGGCGAAGTCAATATTGGGAAAGTGGTTAGTCTTCTTTTCAAGTCTTGGAAACTTACTTCACACTCTTTAGACCATTCACACTTTACATCCTTTATAGTCAATCAGGTTAATGGGGTTTTTATGGTCGAGAATCCCTTAATGAATCTCCTATAATATCCTGCCAATCCAAGAAAACTACGAATCTCATTTACATTTGTAGGTTGTTCCCATTTCAACACTGCTTCAACTTTCCTTGGATCTATAATTATTCTTTTTGCATATATGCCATGTCCAAGAAAAACCACTACTTCTACCCAAAACTCACACTTAGTTTGGCATACAACTGATGATTTCTTAAGTTCTACAGTACTTGTCTCAAGTGTTGCTCATGCTCCAAGTATGAGTTGGAATAAACCAAAATATTGTCTATGAATACTACTATAGACTTAGATAGATAACATTCATACCTTTTTACACATGTGTGGCAAGAAAAAACAAAGAAAGAGCATAGAAATCATAGGCTTTAAAGACAAGTGTCACATTCTACCAGTTCTGACTTTCGGCCATTCCGACTTGAGTTAGAGAAGTTCATTTGATGCAAACTCAATTTTGTTGGATTCTTGACTCAAAGAACTATCAACCTAAAAATTTTCAGCAGAAACAGAGCTCGTATTAGAGAGATATGATTTTTATAACGCAACCTATAAATTCTACCAACATACAGGTTTTGTGAAAAAACAAGTCCAACTTACTTCCCAAGCATCCAAACCAACATGAAAATTATTTCTTCGTATGGAAAGGTCTTTATTTGGGCAATTTGACATCTCTAAGCCCAAATTCAAAGCTTAAAGATTTTATGCAAGACTATTTTTCCTTCTTTTTAGAAAAATAGTTATTGTACTACTTAAATGTAGATTGTCTACTTTGGGAAGGACTACTATTATTTTGGAAGATACAAACTATTTCTTATAAGATAAAAAGTAAGAGAGAAAGAAATAGGGAGACGGCCAGAAAGAAGAAAGAAACCCTCACCCTTTTCTCTTATACCTGAAATTATATTTTCATCTTTTCTCTTCCTTAGTTTTTTGATTGACATGCAAGGCTAAGTTATTTTTCTTTATTGAAAGGATACAAAAATCTTTGGATTTCAAAAATTATGAGATCTATTTTATCTTTTCAAAGCTATGCTTCTTGAAACTAGCTGGAATTATATACTGCTGTTTGATGTGCTAGTCAACTGGAGTTGAGGCTTCACCCTCCAGCTTGTTGTGATTGGGAATTGCTGGCCAATTCTTGTATATTTGCTCTTTTTAGGATAGTTTTGTTTTCCCTAGTGGTTGCAGTGGGGAATGTTCTCTTGCTATAGCTTTTGGGTGCTCGTTGTGGTATTGGCTTGTCCCTCTCAACTGTAAGTTAAAGCTGCTCTGTCTGGTCTATTTCTATAGGGTGTTCTGTTGGTTTGCTTCTGTTGTGCTGCTGCTCAGCTATTGGAGAAAAGCCCAGTTGTCCACTATATTGCAGGTCGAGCCTTTCCTTATGGTTGCTTTCAACAGAGGAGCTTGATGGAGCATATTATAGTGGCAATTAGTCGCTTCTGCAGAGTAGATATGATTTGTTAGAATGGAAGAGGCTCTCTGCTAATGTTGCCCTTTGGGTCGATATGGGTATGAGTCTTCTCTTGCTGGATCTTTGTTTTTAGTTTCTTGTCTGTGGTGCTGCCCTACTGCACCGGTTGTTTTTTGTATGAGCCTCCTACGTTGCATATGCAGTGTTTTGCACATGATTGCTGCTTTTGGTTGCTTTCCTATTCCTGCTCTAGGGGACTGATTGGGTCTCCCCGAGCGTTGGCTGTTAGTTTGTTGTTACAGGCCCTCTTGGGTGTTGTATGTTGGTTTGTTGGAGTGGATTGCTAGCTTCTCTGAGTCATTATTGCTCCTGCCATGTTTGCTTTGTTGATGCCTCCTCTGTTGGTTGACTATTGTAAGCCATTTACATAGGAATGTGCAGTTTGCTACTACTATGCTCCTGTTCGCCAGCTGGGTTTTAATGCTACCTATTTACGGTTGTGCATCATGATGTTGGTGTTGTGCTTTTCTTTGCTTTTCCTAGCCTGCTCTGGATCGCTCCTGCAGGATGTATTTTGGCACCTTTGTGCTGGTTTTGTGCTGCTCTAAAGGTTGTGTCCGTCTACTAGGCTTGAAGAAGCTTGTCGCCATTGGTGGGACTCTAATGGTTATGCGTTCTGTTTGTTGGCTACGTGTGCTGCTGGTTATGCTGGTCTACTGCAGCTTGTATATCTGCTGTTGGCAGGGCCAACATGTTGGTTTGCTGTCAATACGTGGTGGCGGTTGTACATCTCTGCCGCTAGATATGTCCATATCCTCTGCTTTTGGCGCCTGTTTGTTGATTTTTTTAAGCTTGCTGGTTTTGCTATCTTTGTTCAGGGAGCATGTTCCCTTTTTGGTTATATTCGCTTGTTCAAGGGAGCCTGTTCCCTTTGTTCGCTTATATGTACATGCCTGTATATTCTGACTTGCTGGTTTCCAGCTTTGTTCCACTTTTGATCTATACAATTACTTACATTTTATCCAAAAAAAAAAAAATTATGGCAGATCTATGTTGTTAATCTTAGGGAAAATGAAAACATTCAATTAAATCGAACATAGACTATAGATAGTTATGATGTCTACATTTATCATCCTATCTAGTTCTTAAGGTTGCCATTGAATTAAATTACTAGTGTAGATATTATGGTTGTTTAATGGTTAGGGTTAGTTACACTATGAATTAGTTAACTAACTAATGTTAAGGAAAGAAAAATATTCAGAATATAAATTGACGTATTGTTTCAATGATCAATTTTGATTTTCATAGGTGAAAGTTTACTTGAGACCAAGGTTTTTCTCTTAATAAGTTTCAATTTATTTAATCTAGTTTGATTACTTTATTTTGTTTACCATAACATAGCTTAGATAACCTCAAAACCCCCCAACTTTTAATCATTTAGCATAAAGACCTAAACTAGATCTTCCTCGTGGGACCGACCCCTTATTTGTTCTATACTATCTTATTTGTTTAAGCTAGGGTAATTAATTTGTGTGACCACGCCATCGCAACAACACCGCTAATGCATTGATCGATCCAAAAGGCATTACTAGAACTTATAGTGTCTATATAAAAAATGTTGTTTTTGGCATATCCTACAACTTAATCCTTAACTAGTAGTACCCTGATCTTATATCTATTTTCAAAAATACCTTGGCCCCTTTAAGTTGGTCAAAGAAATCCTCTATCTGCGGAAATGGATATATATTCTTCACTATTATCTTATTCAACTGCTTGTAATCTATGCAAAGTCTAAAAGTCCCACACTTATTTTTCACAAATAAGACTAGAGATCTCTAGGGTGAACTACTCGAATGTATGAACCCTTTTTACAGTAATTCATGCAGCTGAAGTTTAAACTCAACCAATTTTGCTGGTATTATCCTATATAGTGCCTGAGCTATAAGAGAAGTACCAAGTAATATATCAATGAAAACTTCTACTTTTCTCTTTGGGGTTGTCATAACCCAGTTTTGGGTTATTCCTTAAATTTACCTTTTCTCTTCCAAAAATCAAAAAATATATTCAGACTAAAAACAAAAAAATAATAATAATAATAGTGAGAAGAGGATGTCGGAGTGCCCAAAAAATGACTAGAAATTGGTTGAGGAGGTTCAAATGTACAAAGATTCAAATTTGACAGTATATTTTTGATAAATGAAGAGCCCTATTGACAAAGAAAATTCAATTTGAAGAAAAAATGTCCAAAAACAAATATTTATAGACTTAATTAATTTTTATTGGAGGTTTAATTGAATTTATAGAGGGTTTGATTGCAAGAAAAATTGATTTTTAAGTTAATTTGGGCTTTAATTGGAAGAAATTCAAGTTCAGGGATCAAATTACAATTTTAAGAGTTGATTTGGTGAAATCAAGGGCTTAATTGCATAAATATTAAAGTTTAATGTTCATTTAGGGCCTTGATTAAATAAATTCAAAACCAAGGATCAAATTGCAAAAAGGTGTTGGAATCTGGTGTTTGAATTGAAGTTCGTCAGGTCAGGGGTGGAGAGAATTGGGTCCGAAATTGACAAAAAAACAGCCTCTCCCAATCATTTCTGCTGTCAGCCGAACCTTTCTCCTCTCTCTCGTTTTTTCTCCACTGTAGCCTCCAGTGGCTAAAACCTTCACCAACGACTTGACAACCTTCGTTGCCGCCATAAGAACTACCCTGAGCCACCATTGACAACAACACCACCACAGTCAGAAACAGAAGAAGAAACAGATAGCAGCAAGGAAGAAGGAAACAAAAACCAGCAGCAACCACCATCTTCCACCACATCAACACCACCGAGAGCCGCCACCAGCATTGTCAACGCCGCTAGGTCAGCTTCTGTCTTCTTCTTCTTCTTCTTCTTCTACTCTGTAACCTCCACTATTCTGCAAAGTGAATAGTGGAGAGCTCCCCCATTGTTCCCTTAGTCAGACAGAACCGACCTAGACTAAAATGGCTGGGTCGCGTCCGACCCAGTCCAAATTTTGTTTTTAAAAAATAAGCCAAAAAAATCTTTTAAAAAATTTATGATTTTTCCATGTATTTTCCTCTCAACTTTGCTTAATATTGGTTTGTATTTTTATACAGTAAAGATACAAATCCGGTATTAAAATACCTGGTTTTCATCAAAACATTGCAAAAAATTATAAAACAAAAGAATATCTTGTTTTCATGTATACAACCAAGTCTCTCAAAGATTTTTAAAAAAATCATATCGTATTTTGATACATAAAACACACACAAAAATCAAAATTTTGTTTTAGCATGCATTTTGACTTTAATAACAAGTTTATTAAAGCCATGAGAACTAGGCCAATATTTCAAAAAACACCCAAAAGTTTTTTTTTCTTTTAGTATCTGGGATTATGAATTTATATGTAAAACGTATTCCCGATAATAAAAGTGACACGACCAAAATATTGATGTCTTCTCCCAAGTGCAGGAGTGTCGAAGTAATAAATAACCCGGCAAGACCGAGGTCGAACCACAGGGAGGTTAATTGTATAAATTATAGATAACAACAACAACAACAACAACAACAACAACAACAATAATAATAAGTTAAAGAGAGCTTTGAGATGTGATATTGATGTAAGGATTAAACAATGATAAAACAATTGTCAAGGTTAGAGGATCCACCAATGGTATTTCAAACAAGTATAGTATAAACTCTTTTTATTACTCAACTGGAAACCACACACAAAGGAGGTTCCAATCGGATTACAAATTGTTAACATGATTACATTAGTTATCTTATTCGAATAAAGCTAATACTTGTAAATGTTGTCAGGCATTCATGATTATAACTTATGTTAACAACAAATCAAGTTCCTTTCATAGCTCAGGTGTCGGTTATACCATACAGTATGGGCTATGAAAGTGCCAAGTATTTGTTGTACCAAGTGTTATACAACATAAATCTAGATTAACCATTTAACAAGCAAAGTATTAAAAGTGAACAAGATAACAAATATAAAGCATGTTAGTATCCAACATTAAGGTCCATGTTAAGTTTATATTATACTTATTCTTACACCATTAGTGTACCCTTTTCACCTTGACATAATTAACTTAGTTAAACATAATGAAAGAAAGAAACATAAATAAACAAGGAAAGGAAATGAAAAGCATAAGCAAGAGATTAATATAAGCAAAACTTAGGCATTACAAAATATAAAGAGAGAGCAAGAGCATGATCTTGATCTGTACACCAAGATGCCTAAATACATGGCAAATGCCTCCCTTTATAGGCCAAAATTCGGAACTATTGATTTGTTGACTAATTGATGAATGGGTGGCCACATCTTGACTTGGTGACAATTCTTATCTTCTTGTCTGCCAAAAACGTCATTGCTAACGTCATAATTTGAACAGACTTCAATCATGAAAGTTCTGGAGAATTGTCTCATATTTTGCAGGGTAAAAATTTGAGATCATTTGGACTTCTAGAACTCGAGATATGGGCTGAACACTGAACAGTGTCTGGGATGCAGGACAGATTCGGACTTCTTTGTTGTTGCTACAATTTGGACTTGAAAAAGGCTTTTTTAAATCTTAGACTCCACATGAAAGTTGTAGGCCTATGTCTTAGCTTTCCATCCATATAAGGCAGACCTAAATCCAAGATCTACAACTCCAGATATGACCCGATTACCGAATAGTGTTCCAGTTTGGACTGCACCAACATCTCTTTTCTAAGTTTGGCCATCTTTCTGTCCTTTCAATTTTAGTACTTCAACTCATCAATCAATTCTTTCATTTATGTGATAGGCCTGCATTTAAGATGAACATTTATCATAAATTAAAGGTATCTTATATTATTAGATATGTTATTATAAAACATGCTTTAGTTAAGGAGTTATTGATACTTCAAGTGCAGAATGATGATATAAAACCTTGATAAAAATGTACTTTTAAGTACTAATCACACCCCCCAACCAGCTTATTACTAGTCCCTAGTAATCAAAGCGTTAAAATAGAAAAACAATTTGCGACTTTCACAAAGCAAGGCATTCATCATTCAACTTCCATTAATCTATCCAGATAAACAAACTCTCATTAAATTTTATATATCTGCTCAATATCTTTTAAACAAAATATAAATAAACCTTCCTTGTTATGTGCTCCATGTATGAAACATAGATGATGGGGCTTTACTTGGAAGAAAACAATATTCTGTTCTAATGTTTAAGGTTAACTTCCTTGGGTTGGGATTATTTTATTTTTTTTTCTCTTTTTTTTTCTCTTTATATATATATACATATAACTTAAAACACAATGCATCTTTAACCCATGTAACGAGCTTTCAGCTAATGACTCCCAGACTAGTTGATCTTAGGGCATTAGGTGTTGAGACACCCCTACGAGCTTAGTAACTCGGGTTGCAGATACTGATACGTAGATAGTGCAATGTTTGATTCCCTTAAGCTTTTCTCCTTAACCCATGTAACAAGCTTTGGGCCAATAGCTCCCAAGTCAGTTGACTTTAGGGTATTAGGTGTTAAAACACCCCTTCAGGCTTAATTGCTTAAGTTAGGGAGGCTACGAAACCAAACTTATCTACGTTTTTATTATCATCATTTGTTTTTTTAATTATATACTATCCCTATCCCTTAGTTGTTACCTTTAACAAAATAACATAAATAATGTAATAATCCAATATGCAACCCACAATCATATGTTACAGTGTGTGTGTGAAAATGAAGGTTTAAGAATACTTGTTAAATGAGTATATGAGCAGAATCAAGTGATAATAATGCGAGAGTTTGTAAACCTGAATATTTCAAGAAGTATTCTGATAGGCCTTGTTATGAATATTGCAAATAACCATTAGAAAATGTTTACTAAGATGCGTCTCAAGAGTCACTAAAATTCCTCCTTACTCTGCCATCCTAGTAATAACAGTTTTGTCAAATGGCTTTAGTAATAGCAAAAACAGTTAGTAAGTTAGTTTTTTTTTTTTTTTTAATGTCAACTACTACCCTCTCCCCCCAACCAAAACGAGACATTGTCCTCAATGTTATAAGGTAGAAAGATAGAGTATAGAAGACATCACCTGAAACAACGAACACTGACAAACCTAAAACACACTTAAACAAATATAAGAAATAACAAAACAAAATAATATGTTAATAATAAAACCAAAAGACACGAGGATTCACAAACGAAGGCTCAAATCCAATCTAAGCTTTTTACGGCTTTCCTTAGTTGACCAATTTATGCGACTCATGGAAGGATCAATTACAGGGGTGAAAGATTGTAGTTGATCGATCAATTGTTCAGCAGTAGCAGCAGAGATTATGATTTGTCGTGCCGAAGATGTTAGAAATTCCTGTTCCACAGCTTGATCAAGAAAAGACAACAAATTATCATAAAAACCATTAACATTGAGCAAACCTATAGGTTTATGGTGAATGTGCAGTTGGGCCCAAGAGGAAATATGAAAGATCTCTTCCAATGTGCCCAGACCACCTGGTAAGGCAATGAAGGCATCAGCATGGTTAAACATTGTATTCATTCGATCAACCATTGTGGAGACCTGTAGTTCCTCTCCAATTGTTCTTCCAATGATGTCCCCTTTTGTTAAAGCTTCGGGGACGACCCCCAAAACTTGACTACCTCCTAAAAATGCAGCTATTGACACACACCCCATTAACCCAAAGCTGCCTCCCCCATACACTAAATGAATCTTTCTCTCAGCTAGGACCTGACCAAGATGATTTGCTGCTTCTAAAAATGCTATTTCCTTCCCAGGACTGGATCCACCGAAAACACATATTTTTTATGTGATAACTTGAGGGACCTGCCATTTCTACACACTTCTATATCTGTCTAATGTAAGGGTTGAGTAGAAATGAGGGGAAGGAAGAGAAGATTTTATAGATGAGAAATTGAAGATGCAATCATACCCCTATATGTAGACCAGCTGGAGTCTCACACACACACTCTCTCTCTCTTTATTTAATTATTTATTTTGAAAAAGCATGTGTATGTACAGGTAGTTGTGATTGTGGCTCACATCTTCCCTTGGTTTTACGTCCAAGAACGGCTTAAACGCCCTCTATGGCTCGGGGATAGGCTTCCCATCCAGTTTTCTTAAAAACTGGCAAACAGGGTCTTTTTTAGTCAGATTCCCAAGACTAAGTCGATCATGTTCTTTATGAAAATGGGGCCATAAATCATGAATAGCACGATGCACATCTCCACTAGGATGCGTCTCAAGGGTTAATAGAAGATTATCTAAAGACCCCTTACTCAGGCCATCCTTAATGAATTGTATTTTATCTTCACGGTTTATAGATACCATTCCTAAAGAACGACATGTTGCATTACAAGTCCATCTGGCACATCTGTGACAGACTTTCAGTCGTTTTGCACGACGTTTCTTTGCAAAAGTGCTTTTACCTATTCCAGGCATGTGTGAGATGAAAGAATTAGAGGACTCACCTGATAATCGGACCTTTGCTTCAATCAACCAACGGATATCTTCAGGAATTCCATGATTCATTAACAACCTCAATCTTGCACACCTAGCACGGTAAATTTTTGTAATCGCATTCTGAGGCAGAGCGGGAAAGTACTTTTTCAATTTTTCAAGAGTGGTGTCCATTTTCAAATGAGAATTGGAGAAGAGAGTCAAAGAAGGGAGAAAAAGCAAAGTATTGCATAAATATACAGATATCAGTTATTATGGGAAACTGAAAGAACCAACTGAAGTCACGGAGTACCGTTATCCGCCATTTGAACGGGGTGAGAGACTAACAAAACAAAATTCACACCAAAAAGAAACACAAAACAATGTGAGAAAAACAAAATAATCAACCTTTATCTATAGGATCATTCAAACCAATGGATTCATTTTCACTAGGAAAATTATCAAAGTAAGCTTTCAAACGATGTCCATTTCCCTTAGAAACATTGTCATTCTTTGGATTCTCAATATCAAAGGCCCCATAAGGAATACACATGTTTCTCAATAAATGGACCGCTCCATCTTGATCTTAGCTTTCCAGGAAATAAATGGAGTCGAGAATTATAAAGCAAAACTTTTTGACCAGTATCAATTTTTTGACAATTTTCACAAGTTTTGCAGAATGCATGTGTGTCCTTGAACATGGTGGGCCAATAAAATCCATTTTGTAAGATTTTCGCAGCTGTCTTTTTTGACGAGAAATGACTCCCACATGCTTCAGAATGACAAAGTTTAATGACATTACTTACCTCATTGTCAAGAATGCATCTTCGAAATATTTGATCAGGACAATATTCGAATAAGTAAGGGTCATCCCAATAAAATTTCTTCACTTCGTTCAAAAACTTACCTTTTTCTTCGGTACTCCAATGATTTGGCAAATCTCCTATAGCAAGAAAATTGATATTTTTAGCAAACCAAGACATTGAACTAAGAGAAAGTAAGGATTCATCAGGAAAGTAATCGTCGATTGGTGTGATGTCGGATGTCGAATCTGTTGTCACTCTTGACAAAAGATCGGCATCAACATTTTCGGTGCCTTTTTCATCCGTGATTTCTTCCTGAGAATAAATCATTTGCAAATCTTCAGATTCATCCAATTCAATTTTACTCAAAGTAGATTCAAGTTGATCATAAACTAATTCTTCAATAGAATCTACTTCTTGTAAATCATTATCATCTCCAGGTTGCTTGCAAATGTTGAAAATATTCATCTCCAATGTCATGTTCCCAAATGATAGCTTCATCAGTCCATTCCTACAATTAATCAATGCATTAGACGTTGCAAGAAATGGACGTCCTAAAATAACAGGAAATGAATTACATGCTTCAACAAGTTGTGTGTCCAAGACAATAAAATCCACAGGATAAATGAATTTATCGACTTGTACTAACACATCTTCAACTATTCCTCTAGGCACTTTTACAGATCTATCGGCAAGTAAAAGAGTTACAGAAGTTGGTTTTAACTCACCTAGATTGAGACTTTGAAAAACTGAATATGGAAGTAAATTCACACTAGCTCCAAGATCAAGTAAAGCTCTTTCAATTTTATGTTCTCCAATAAAGCATGAAATTGTAGGACAACCAGGGTCTTTATATTTCAAAGCATTATTGTTTTGAAGAATAACACTTACTTGTTCGGCTAAGAAGGCTTTCTTTTTCACATTCAGTTTTCTCTTCACAGTGCACAGATCTTTCAAAAATTTAGCATAAGAAGGAACCTGTTTAATAGCATCCAACAAAGGTATATTGATCCTTACCTGTTTGAAGGTTTCAAAGATTTCAGAGTTGTGATTGACTTTCCTTTGTTTGGTCATGGCATGAGGAAATGGAAGTGTTGGCAGAGAATTAGTCTTTTCTTTGCAATGATCAGATTCAACCCCCTCCTTACCCCCAGAGATTGACTCATCATCATTCTCACAAGGTTCAAGAATGGGTTTTTCAATAACCTTACCACTGCGAAGAGTGATGACTGATTTGGCTTGATCCATGTGTTGGCTTCCAGAACCACTTGCATTCGCATTGTATTGCCCCTTTGGATTTTGTTGAGGGTTGAGATGGAAACTTACCTTTCTCTTGGAAACTGAGAGCAGATGTCAATTTTGCAAGAGTATCTTTAAAATCTGTCATGCTTTGAGCAAGTTGAGTGTTAATTGCCTCTTGCTTTTCCATAAATGCATGCAATGTTTCCTCAAGATTTCTTCTAGGAGGTGGAGCATAAGGAGGTGCATATCCATGAGAATTTTGGAAATTATGGTGTGCTTGAAACGGTGGCTGTGAAGTTTGTGCATTATTATTATCACTCTTCCAATTGAAATTTGGGTGATTTCTCCAACCAGGGTTGTATGTTTGCGAGTATGGGTTATGATTGGGCCTTTGGAAACTGTTTAATGCATGGGCTTGTTCATGGAGACATTCTTTAAAAGAAGGCAAAGTTGGACAGTCATTGGTTGAATGTTTATTGGTTTCACAGATTTGACACACAATGTCTTGAACAGATTTTAGTTGACCACTCTTTTTTAATTCTAGTGCCTCGACTTTTTTAGCTAAAGATGCAAACTTGGCTTGGAGGTCATGATCTTCCCTAAGGTTGTACATACCTCCACTAGATGTATGAGGTTGGGTTTTACTTGGTGCCTCATAAGTTCCTGTAGTGTCCCAATTTTGCGCATTTTCAGCTAGCAAGTCTAGGTATTCCATGGCTTCATTAGGGTCTTTATCCTCAAAAGTTCCATTGCACATCAATTCAACCATTTGCCTATCTCTAGGAGTTGACCCTTCATAAAAATGTGAAACCAATCTCCATGTTTCAAAACCATGATGAGGGCAAGTATTAAGCAAGTCTCGATATCTATCCCAACATTGGTAAAATGTTTCTCCTGGTTTTTGAGTAAAAGTGATGATTTGTTTTTTGAAAGAGTTTGTTCTGTGGGACGGAAAAAACTTCTTTAAAAATTGTTGTTGCATTTCATCCCAAGCACGAATAGATCCTGGTCTCAAATTTTGTAGCCATGTTTTAGCTTTATCTTTTAATGAAAAAGGAAAAAGCTTTAACCTAATGGTGTTCATGCTACAATTTGAGTCATTATAGGTGTTACAGACCTCCTCAAATTACCTTAAATGCAAGTATGGATTTTCTAAATCTAAACCATGAAAAGAAGGTAAAAGTTGAATAATGCTTGGCTTAAAATTAAAATGAGATGCATCAGGAGGAAAAACTATGCATGAGGGTGCACTTGTTCTTGTGGGATTCATGTGGTCTCTAAGTGTTCTAACCCGAATATTCTCATTATTCTCATTATTAAGCGATTGGTTATCTTCTTCGGCCATATTTTCTGAAAATGATGAGGATACCCTACAAAGTCTACCACTTAATGTACGTGACCAAACTCTCATGCACGTGTAAAAAGAGAATAAAAAGAAGAAGAAAACAAAACAAAACAAAAAAAATAAACAAAGTTAGATACAAGAAAACTGAAAAGAGAGAATAAATACTATAATTTGTACAAGAATTTACCTCCCCGGCAACGGCGCCAAAAACTTGACACGACCAAAAGATTGATGTCTTCTCCCAAGTGCAGGAGTGTCGAAGTAATAAATAACCCGGCAAGACCGGGGTCGAACCATAGGGAGGTTAATTGTATAAATTATAGATAACAACAACAACAACAATAACAACAATAATAATAAGTTAAAGAGAGCTTTGAGATGTGATATTGATGTAAGGATTAAACAATGATAAAACAATTGTCAAGGTTAGAGGATCCACCAATGGTATTTCAAACAAGTATAGTATAAACTTTTTTTATTACTCAACTGGAAACCACACACAAAGGAGGTTCCAATCGGATTACAAATTGTTAACATGATTACATTAGTTATCTTATTCGAATAAAGCTAATACTTGTAAATGTTGTCAGGCATTCATGATTATACCTTATGTTAACAACAAATCAAGTTCCTTTCATAGCTCAGGTGTCAGGTTATACCATACAGTATGGGCTATGAAAGTGCCAAGTATTTGTTGTACCTAGTGTTATACAACATAAATCTAGATTAACCATTTAACAAGCAAAGTATTAAAAGTGAACAAGATAACAAATATAAAGCATGTTAGTATCCAACATTAAGGTCCATGTTAAGTTTATATTATACTTATTCTTACACCATTAGTGTACCCTTTTCACCTTGACATAATTAACTTAGTTAAACATAATGAAAGAAAGAAACATAAATAAACAAGGAAAGGAAATGAAAAGCATAAGCAAGAGATTAATATAAGCAAAACTTATGCATTACAAAATATAAAGAGAGAGCAAGAGCATGATCTTGATCTGAACACCAAGATGCCTAAATACATGGCAAATGCCTCCTTTTATAAGCCAAAATTCGGAACTATTGATTTGTTGACTAATTGATGAATAGGTGGCCACATCTTGACTTGGTGACAATTCGTATCTTCTTGTCTGCCAAAAACGTCATTGATAACGTCATAATTTGAACAGACTTCAATCATGAAAGTTCTAGGGAATTGTCTCATCTTTCCAGGGTAACAATTTGAGATCATTTGGACTTCTAGAACTCGAGATATGGGCTGAACACTGAACAGTGTATGGGATGCAGGACAGATTCGGACTTCTTTGTTGTTGCTACAATTTGGACTTGAAAAAGGCCTTGTTAAATCTTGAACTCCACATGAAAGTTGTAGGCCTATGTCTTAGCTTTCCATCCATATAAGGCAGACCTAAATCCGAGATCTACAACTCCAGATATGACCCGATTACCGAACAGTGTTCCAGTTTGGACTGCACCAACATCTCTTTTCTAAGTTTGGCCATCTTTCTGTCCTTTCAATTTCAGTACTTCAACTCATCAATCAATTCTTTCATTTTTGTGATAGGCCTGCATTTAAGATGAACATTTAACATAAATTAAAGGTCTCTTATATTATTAGATATGTTATTATAAACATGCTTTAGTTAAGGAGTTATTGATACTTCAAGTGCAGAATGATGATATAAAACCTTGATAAAAATGCACTTTTAAGTACTAATCAAAAAGGTAGTTCTTTTATATAGACATTAGAACGGTTAGGTTTTTTCTTGATAAGATAAGGATCTTCTTATGGAGGAGGACTTTTCTTAAACCTTAGACAGACCAACAATTAAAAAAAAAACACGACAAGACCTTAGTTTTTTATCAGACAATTAAACAATATAGCTTACCTCAGGTAAAGCGTATTTGGGGTGCTAATACCTTCTCTTTATACAACCAGTCCCTGTACTTAATCTTTGAGACAAGTTAGGGTTCCTAGCGACCAAAACGAGTTAAGAAAAGATCCTTAGGGATTGTAATTGGTTGTATGGAATGGTTGTTATGAAATGATGCATGAACATTAGTTGATATTGTGCATTTATCTAGAATCACTAGTACAATTCTAAACATGGGTTGTAAATAGGAAGGTAGGAGTGTGAGTAAGGATAATAGATGTTGTGATGCATGAAAACACTTAGTGTGCTTGTCAAATTTATCTCTCTTGTAACTACAATTCTGACAGTTTTACTAGCCAACTTCTAGTTAAAATTACAGCTTGAAAATAATGTAATTTGGAGTTGGAGTCTGTGTGAAAGTTGTAGGTATAAATGTTATATTTCAAATTAAACTGATCTTGACTTATTTGGATTTGTATAACTCTAGATATGATAAAAACACTAAGTAAAGGTCCAAACAGACATAGTATTAGACATATTTTGGGTGCTATTATAATTGTTAATTTTGAGCCTTAAAAAATTATAATTTGGAGTTGGTGTCTTTATATAAATTGTTGGTATAGATGTTACATTTTCAATGGAACTAGTCTTGACTTATTTGGATTTTTATACAACATATATGAGTAAAACACTGAGTAAAGGTCTAGACTGACATAGTACTAGAAAGATTTCTTATGCTACTGTAATAAGTGAGTTTAGACATGTAGATGGCAACACTAGGTATTTTGTCATTCATGAAAGTTGTAGCCCTATATATTAGTTTTCCATATAGGTTAATCATAGGAGGATGATGTAGGTTCTCCTTTCCTTATACTTCTATTTAAGTTAATAAGTCCTTTAAATTAAATCATGGGCAATGAAAGTTACTTTCTAGTTGTTCCTAATAAAAAAGGAATTCATGTGGTTGTCTTTATTTTTGAATGGAGACCATTGTGTTGTTATTTCTAATAAGTGGAAACCATGGTGTTGTTGTTTCAAAATAATGGAAACCATTGAAACTATCCTCGATTATATAATGGAAACCATTATGGAGGACGATTAATCAATGCTTAAAAGTTTATATAACAAGGGGGGTTGATTGGTAACTTAAGACTTAATATTCTTAGATGTACTACTAAGTCAAAGCAAATGTTAATGGGGTGATAATGTAACAAATAATTGTGATACCTAGAAAATAGAAAATATGGTAATGTTACAAACAAATTATGTTGAGCAATGATGGTGATATATAAACATGAGATTAATGTGTGGTTACTTCAAGGATTGTACCTAAGAAAATCGGTAACTAAGGAAATGAAATATTAATTATTGATTAGGGAATCAAAAATTGAGAAAAGCAGTTGCTATGTAGTGATGTATAGTCGGCAACCTTAGATTTGAATGTATTATGTAATTCATCGTGAAGGCAACGTTGAAAGTGACGAATATGAACTTAAATGCCATAGCAGCTGGTGCATAATCCAATATGTATATGATGTAATCGATGTTAAAAGAATTCTAGATAAACATATTGTTCTCTTTCCCTATGGAAACCACATACATGTATTTTATAGCAAGTTATTAAATTTGTAATGTTATTTTAGTTACTATGATGAGCACAAGTATCATCATATGAGTTGAGGTATTATTGAACTTGAGTTGAATATTTTGAGCAAGGATATTAAAGGTGCTTCTAGACATAATGATTCCTTTCCCTCATGAAAATCATAAGCATAAGTCTTCTTGACGACTAATAACTCTTATAATGCTATATATGTTGCAGGTCTATGTCACGAAGTGGGCCAGCGTTGATTGTGTCGTTTCACTATTTATAATTTTGTTAGGTACTTATTTTATGTACTATAAATATTTAAAATTGTACTAATAACTTCACCTTGAAATGTACTAAATGATATGATTGTATTTTTAATATTTGGTTATTGAATCTCTTTCGTTATGTGTGTGTATATATATCTATTTCACGTATGTTTTAAGAAAATAGAAAATGAAAAGAATATAAGATGAATTGTGATAAGCGATGTAAAAGAATCAAATGGAGAAATAATTGAATTGGTGGGTGGTTGAAGTCTACTACGTGTATGTAATAGAGTTATTTGATATTATGTTACCCATAAGGATAAGAAAAGAATTGAGGAAAAGTATACTTTACAGGGGAAACTCTGTTGTAAATTTGATAAACTAAAGGATCAATAATGGAATGTATTGTTAGACAGATTTTACAAAAAAAAAAAATTCCCCATTATACTCAGAAATGATAATTAGTGTACATGGAAATTTTATGTTGTTACACTATCCCTGGATATAATCAGCTCTCCAAGGACAATCCTTTTTAAAATATTCATACCCTCTACAATAGTAACATCCACTAACCAAATAGGGGCAGTTCTGCCATCTATGTTCATTGTGCCTATAAATGTAGCATCACTTTAGCAAAGCAGAACAATTAATGGTCTTCTGCTTTGAAGTCCCTCCAACATGACTACCTTTAATATTCTATTGTCCCTCAGGATCCTCCACCTACACTTTAGAAAGGCCTTACAACTTTTTTTTCCCGACTAGACATTTTTTTATCTTTTTATACTAGACAAACTGCCCTCCTTTTCCCTTCTTAAAAAGGGGAGGTCTAGGAGGTTTACCCAAAGAGTAATCATACTTCTTTTTCTTAACACCAAATTGGCCCTGTCGACGTTTACTATACACCCCTTTAATGCCTAGGCTGCTTCAACCAAGTCTCTCATCACCCCAAATTGTAATGCCATGAACCCCTCTTTCAAATCATGTCTTAACCCATCCTAAAATCTTCAGAGCATGATGTGGGGCAAACATAGAGAGGTCATGATACCTATTCTCATACTCCAAGACCAACATATCCCCCTACCTTGAAGCCAAGAATTATTGTTCTTTCATCTTGCGATGATATCTAAAGTAAAACTGATTTTCAAATTCTACTCTAAAATCACTTCGAGTCCATAACCATGTGGGCCTCCTTGACTGTAAAGTCTCCCACCAAGACTGTGCTCTATCTGATAATAATTGGGTGGCATGGTCCACTCTCAACTCATCTAGTATCATTATCCAAACCAAGGTCTTCTCTACCTTTTTAATCCATCTACCTGCAATTTCTGCATGTTGATCCCCCAAGAAAGGTTTATAGCCCATCTGCCTTAGACTTTTCATTATCCGCACTAAGGCAACCATACTATTTTTAGATGTCATCACTACTGGAGTGACTAGCACTATTGGAGATACTAAGGTTGTAAAGGCTGATGCATTAGTCATGGTACCGACCATTGCCCTTATTATCCATGCAATAAAATTAGGATCAACATACAGAGTGGGGGCTCTTGTAGGTGCCACTGATGGAGGCATAGTTGTTTGCCCCTAACAATCTACTCTCTATTATCGCAACACTCCAGCTTGTCTAGAGGTGGTATAATCTCGGAGCCCAAATGACTCTCTTGTCTTGACTAAGTAGCAGCCAATGGCACATAAGAGGTATTATCTGCTTAAGGTTCCTTCCATTAGGATCCACATTTCGAATACTCCATTATACCGAAGAGGGATTTGTTCTTGTACAATGCCTTATACAAACCATCCTAAAACAATTTTAACATATATCAATTTCCATGATAAATTCTGAACTCATGTCAGGACTATGATACCAACTGTAACATTATCAATATTTATATACAATTGCAACATGATTTCTTAATGTTAATTCCATGTATTTAGGATTTTTTTTGTTCGAATGGTTAACCGGATTAAGCTGGAACTTTACATTATCATCTTGTTTATCATATATGTGTGGACATATTATAATCATCATTTACCTTTTTCTAATTACATTCAAACAAAAAAATTTAGTCGGGAGTTTACATTTTTAACCTTCATGGTTGCAAGATAATCTTTGCAATTCCTTCTATTATTGCTTTCCTTGCCATAATGATGACAAGTTCCCTTGTCATTCATGATGCCCCAAGTAGGTTTTTATGTTTGGATTGCAAGAGCAGGTCAACGTATAACTCATGGTCCATGACATGGATAATTAACCTAATTTTTTAAAATAACCAATTATCCTCAACACATATGTGTTCATTGAAGAACCCTTTGTCATCTTATAATGGAAAAATTCATTAGATGTCTCATACCTCTCAATCCTACTAGTCACATCAAACAACTCTTTAAGATACATAATTATTATATGGGCATCCATATTTCCATGTTATATTTGAATTTCAATTGACATGGCTAACATCATGCAAGCAACATACTCATCATCATCAATATGAAATTGATATTTAGTCTTAACTTTATTATTAGTGTCCTCATCAAAGACAAGAGGAATTTAAGAACAATTCTCATATTAAGGTACTAGTCCAAAAAGTTTGGTTTAGTCACTTTATTAGCATTATATATGCTATGTAGGGATATATTTACTTTTTTTTACTCATTGTAATCTATCAACCTTTTTATATAAAGATAACAAATATGAGTTTCATGCATAAATATCTATAACTAAATTTAGATAAGGTCTTTAATCATAATTTGATCTCCCACTATTTGTTTTGCAAATTAATAACCCTTACTATTAATTTGGGAAATCTCGCTTAGATCTTTTAGTGGGCTAGAATCCCATTTAATTTATATGATCTTAAGTAACTCAACAAATCAAAATAAATTAAATTAGGTATATATAACATAGCATATGATGTAAACCTCATGATGATGTGGTCACGCAACCCACAATCAAGATTGATCCGATCCTGGAAAGTCAAAAAAGGTCTAATAGAAGTGTAACACAATATAAACATATCATAAGACACCAATACTATTAGAATGAAGTCGAGAGATGCCATAAAGCTAGTTAATCTTTGATAAGTCATATTTAGCTCATTCAAGAACCAAAGAATACAAGAATCTCTCTCACATGTTAAATTGAAAAGTTTATAAGTATTATTAATCAAAAAATTGTTGAAATTTAGGCTTACAATAGTTTAAGTACTTCTGAAAAATTAACCCTGATGGATCTACCCTTGTGGGCTGAATTGACTCACTTATAAAATTGACCCCGAACCTATACTAGTAAGCCCAAACCCTGATCCAAACAAGCTTTGGATCCTAGCTGAAAACAAAGTAATAATTAAACCAAAAAATGCCTTGGGCTATAACTAAAATAATAAAAATAAAACCTATAAGTTAATTCTCTATGCTTTTGTGAAGATGAAGAAGAAAAGAAAACAATAAAATTTGATATAAGGCTTATTTATAGCCTACAATGTTGTTTAATGATCCTAAAAACCAATTTGTCATTAAATACCACCAGTCCTTCTTTCCTTGTGTAGGTAGGATGAATAAGTAATTCTTGTAAGAAAATGATTTTGGAACATTAATGAATCATTGCCACACTTGGAAATTATGTTGCAGCCCAATAAAGATTCTTGTAGAATTAGAAAATTCCCAAAAAAAGTTGTCATATCCTCATAGGAAAACAATCCTTGCTAAATAGGAAGTTTACAAGTCAAAAGAAAGTAAATAACAACATTTGCACAACCTGTTTTGACCTATATCGTAAGTCCTTTTCAAACTTCAATTCACCTAAAATTTTACCTCAACATAGAAAAATACCTCTGGAATCTTCTGGGAAGTTTCACCTTGATCCAATGGTTCGATTTGGAGTTATACTTAATAACGTAAAACTAGACGACAAGAAATTTTACGCCAAAATCAAAATCTAACCTTGTCTGGATCGTATCAGCTTATCAATCACATCTTTATATGACTTCTGGATCAATAAGGTGACAACTCTTTGTCTAAATATATCATATATGTTTCACCTAACCACTACCTTTAATCTTATATGATCATAAGTAACTCATTTAAGTCATATAAATTAATTAAGTATGACTCAATTTTATAGCATTTAACATATTCGATTAATGGTAACCTTGAGTAGCTTAACAAGTTATCCATGAATAGAACTCTAGTTTTATGTATATAAAGTCAAAAGGTAACAAATCATATTCTCAACATTTACTTAATATATTAATAAAAGATTTATTATTTTAATTAAGTCTTATTCCATGGTGTTAGTGATATATCATACATAATAATTATACATAAACATACACCCTTAACATTCCATTCTAATTGGATTATTATGGACATATCAAAACTAATTTCCTCAAGCCATCAAAAGAAATTAGACGGTCAAAACCTGGGTAACTATTGCAAATTTCAAATTTTCATAACTATTTTGTGAGCACTATAATAGTAGCCTTTTTGGTTGTTCTTATTTTTGTCTTTGATTACAAAATAGATTTTCCCATCTAATTTCCTACATTTATATTTACATAATTGTATAAGAAACCTTGAGTTACATTCGAGAGAAATTCGATGAGAAAAGATTTTTTCAATCCAAAATAAAAATAGAGAAAAGACAGAACATGTAGACTCTAATTATTATTACAACCATTTAACCATAAAAACACAATCACATTGGTCTTTAATGTCCATAATCATTCATCATGCATAATAACATATTAATATGCATAATAAAATTATTGCATATTTTGATTCTAATTATTGGTTTTATGTGCAATTTTTAAAATAATATTTATAAGATATAAAAAAATTAAATCAAATCCAATTTGATAATTTACCGAACCTAATAAATTTTATGATTAAATTTAATAACAAATTAATAATATTAAAATTCGTATCCTAAACTATTTTATGATCAAATAAATAAATTTTTATTACTTAAAAAATCTCTTTATTTTAGAAAAAAACTATTTTTATAAAATATTATTTTAATTAAAAATTAAATTAAATCCTAATCCTATAATGATATTATAAAATCCAAATTTTTTGAAATAAACATTTTAATGCAATCCTAATCCTATTAGGAAAATTAATTCTATAATTAAATTAATTTAGTGTTTTAATTTTAAAATATAAAATCAACGTTTTATATCTAAAGGGACATAATCATAATTCTATCCCATATTCCACAATGTAAAATGGAATAATTGGTAGTTGTAAAATTGTACACTCTAAAATTCTATTGTAATTAACTATATGTGATAAGGGTATAATAGTAATTATACTCTCTAAAATCATAAAAAGGCACCAGGGGCAGAATCAAAATTTTACCCCTAAACACTACTTCTTATTGCTTCTACTAGTAATGGGCTCCTTACCCAATGCTAATGGATGCAGTAGTGACTCCAGCAGCAGTCTAGGGTTGGTGCTGGTGAAGCGTTATCGAGGCAGTAATGAGCTGCAATCTCTCGCATCTGGCACTGCTGCTATGGTAGCCATGAAAAATGATTTTTCATATGTATCATTTTTGGTAAATTCTAGCCAGATCTGGTCGAAACAATAGCTATACTTTTTTTTGGAAAAAATACAAGAAAGAAAAATTAATTTTTGCATATAAAAATAATTCAAATAAGTGGTTTGACTTAATTTTTCAGTGATCAATTTCTTAGTGTAACTATTATCCCTTCATAAACAATGTTCTGATTTAGATAATATAA
Organism: Populus trichocarpa; assembly: GCF_000002775.5. Taxonomy (NCBI): domain Eukaryota; kingdom Viridiplantae; phylum Streptophyta; class Magnoliopsida; order Malpighiales; family Salicaceae; genus Populus; species Populus trichocarpa. The sequence goes on along the minus strand of NC_037286.2, from coordinate 18,384,834 downwards.
CAACAAGTGCGTATACTCTGTCAAATGATGTTTGCTCTTAACACTATAGTCATTGATTATTTGAATAAGATTTGAAACTCTTTACAAATCTAATTCTACCTTGTGTAAGGATTTACAATCAATACTATTTAAGAACAAGTGAAACATTTTCCCTAATTCATATAAGGTGATGAATCATTTCTTGATTACTTAAATACCTTCATATAGCTCACGTGTAATTGTTATCCCTTCATCAACAATTTTCCAATTTATACATTATAGCATGAAGTGTGTCTACTTTGCCAAATCATTTTGTTTTCAACACCACAGTTATTGACTCTTTAAATAAGATTTAAAAATCTTTTTAAATTTTATTCCACCTTGCGCAAAGATTTACAATCAATACAGTTTGATAACATATGAAGTATTTTTCATAATTCACCTAGGGTAATGAATCCTCTCTTGGTTACTTAAATACCTTCATATAGTTCATGTTATATCCAATATCTGTCCATTTGGTACCCTTAATTAGGAGAACATGTAGTAGGATCAAAACATAATACTCCGTATATAAGATAATTTAGTGATCTCAAGTCTAAAGATCACTTACACAACCATCACGTGAGCTTTTTCATAAACACAAATGATTTGTCCATATAAAATTCTCACACGGGTTAGTTCAGAGTACATGTCATATGACAAGTACCAACATATTAGTTTTAGGTATCTCTCATACCCCAACTTATGAGAATAACTATTTCCTTTTATAAAGGAAAAACATAATATGTATCAATTTCAACAACTCTAATTAATGTTCAGTCTTAATTGAGAGTTAACCAAGAACATTTAGAAATAATACCTTGATGCAATAGGAATTCAACAATTATTACAACTTTATAATTTCCTTTGTAAAACACTTTTGCTCCAAAAACTTTATCTTTATTATAGATTCATTAATTAAATATTAGATTCATTAATAAAATATTTGATGAATATTAAAAATAAATAAATAAAATTTTATTAATAAATTAAATGTATTTACATGAATATAATTAATATTATTTATAACCTATCAATTAGCTATATGGCATAATCACTAACAAATCTATCAGGAAGATTTGAATTACAGTTATACATGAATGATTACAAGTTGTTTATGACACAAAGGGGTCGACATCAAACAAATCATAAGTTGCAATATTTTTCTTATCCAAACAAATATCTGAAGGATCTTTCTCTTTTTATCCTGTATTTCGTTTTTCCTTTATGGATTATGGATTAAACAATGCAGTCCACCACCCTCACCTGCCCTTATAAATAAGGCCCGATGAATCTCAAAGTCCACCAAAGCTAATCCTAAGTAACTAGCTAGTTACAAGCTTTCTTCACTTATCAGCTAATTGCTTCCCTGCAGTTTTTTTTTTCTCCTCACTTTGTGTCTCTTCCAAGAAAATTCTAGCTACTAGCAATTAGCTAGCTGTATATAGCAAAAGAATCACTTCATTTCTTAGCAACACCAGGAAAAGGTTTCAGAAATGGATCAAGTTAGAGATTTGGCATCAAAGAACGCTGCAGTGATCTTCACCAAGAGCTCATGCTGCATGTGCCATAGTATCAAGACACTTTTTTATGAACTCGGAGCAAGCCCTGCAATTCATGAGCTTGACCGTGAAGCCAATGGGAGGGAAATGGAGTGGGCTTTACGTGGGCTAGGGTGCAATCCCACCGTCCCGGCTGTCTTCATAGGTGGAAAATGGGTAGGATCAGCAAAAGATGTGCTATCCCTGCACCTGGATGGCTCTTTGAAACAAATGCTCATGGAAGCAAAAGCAATCTGGTTCTAGCTATAGTACCTCTCAAATAAGCCACACATAGTACTTAAGTTTGATTCTGTATAATATATATGAAAATAGCTCTTATACTATGCTGAGAACAAAATTGTATTAAGGGCTTTTCTTTTTCTTGAGTTCCCTGACTACATTGTGTGCAAAAATGTAATATTATGAAAAGAATTCCTGAAGATCAGTTTCCAGTGGGTTTTTAAGATTTCAATGATGTTTTCAATTCTGCCATACTCAAAAACATACTTGCCAAACTTTCTGCATATTTTACTATGTTGGATGAATACCTATCTACAAAATGGTGATAATGCAAGCATTTACAAAGATCACATATCATGATCGGTTAGAATTCTGAGAATCTCACTTCAGAATATCTGGGAGAACTGCCCTATGCAAACTAAATTACAATACAGAGTAAAGTTCATTTCCATAGCGCATCACTTTATCATGACACTTCTAAGAAATGTTCACACAGAAGTTTACCCTTGGTGAATTTCGCTATAGTTGGCAGAGTTTCCTCTGCACAACTGTCCAACCGATGGGAAGTATTTGTGGATAAAATGGTGTCTTTTCCTTGAAGTAATTTTAAGATTTATTATAACCTTAAACATGGTTTTGTTACCCCTAAAATTTGGAATAGAGACCTTTTAATTAGTTTATATTATACATGGATTGCCTTTGACAAGGGAAAGACAAAAAGGTGATGCTGGAACTTTTATGCCTCCCGTGTATTCCTTCATATCCGAAAGCAAAAAACTTTCTAACATGACTTTAATGCTAAATTAACTAATAAATATGATATGAGATGCATGCTTATGGTTTCATATATGTGCATATTTAGATATGGCAGTAGTCATCCATTATGCATAAATATTCTCTCGCTTATATACACTAATGTTTGTACATGATGATCTGGAAATCTACACTAGGAACATTTTATGTACTTGAAAATTTGAACGCCTGCATGTCAGCATGTGTGTTGTGTGTATACAACGTGGGTGTTGTGTGTATACAACGTGGTTCTTATATCTTGCAGGACTCTTCTTACTATGATGGAAATTATAGTGACTCTCAAGACTCACCTATTCTTTACACACAACACTTATTCAAGGGAGAAAAGTATTATTCCATTTTAATCAAGAAGAGCTGCATTTCTGGTATGCACGTGCGGACGTTGTTGACATGCAAGAGCTTGCACAGGTTGGAATGTAGCGGTACTATATAGAATAGAGTCTCACATGATCGTGGGCTCGAAGGAATCATGCAAGTTGGTGGGCGCAGCACAAAGAATCGCAGCACCGAAAGCCATCTCGTTCCCAATCTTTCAACAAAAGGATTCAAAGAAGGTGATTGTGGGAATCTGGTAAATTGACTAGCTTCATAGTATTTTCTATTTTTGTGTGTATTTATAGAGTATAATTGTGTCCATAAAATCTGCAAAAGATGGACAAATGGTCAATAGCATGAACACGTTTGTTATAATTGTGTCCGATTGTATGAATCGATCCCACAGTATGATCTTAGCTTTGATCCTTCCATCTTAGTGAAGATGAAGCAGTAGTTGATGCTTGTGAAATGTTTCTTAGTACTCGAGTGAGGATATGACATAATCAAATAAGATGTGATCTAGATAGCTTATACGGAAGGTGTAACAAATATTTTTATGGAATAAAAAAGATGTTTGGTTGTACAAACTAAACTAGCATTTTAAAATGATGATAATAAAAAATTCAACTATTAGATTGGATTCAAATTTTTCTAGGTAATTATACAAGCAGTTTTGTTTCAAGAAGCCACTATATTACTTATCAGACCATTGAATTTCTCAAAATTAAGTTTAGAAGTTGTTGTTTGAGCTAATTTTGTTAGTTTTCCTAGTTTTTTAATAGATTTATTGTTTTAATTTGGATTTTGTTTTAATTTTCTTTAAGCTTTTAGATTTTTAGTTGTTTTCTAATAAAGAGAGGATATTTTAATCTATTTAATGGTTTTGTAAACTTATTAAGAAGACAACCACTATATATTTTTTTTTTTCAGAAAATATTAGTTGTCATATCATATATCATATATGGTTGTAATAGATGTGTAAATTGTGAATATCGTAAGTACTTGAACAATATACACCGTGCAGCAAAATTTGGTTGTCAACTTGTTCAGCTCATGGAGGCACTGTAGTCCCCATCTCTGAAAGTAACTTTCACCCATTTGGGCATCTAAGTAAAGCTCCTCTACTTTTGAATGTTCTATATATAGTCTAGCATGAAAGCATAAGTTCAAACAACCTTCAGCTTTAATTGAAACCCTTTTCTCTCTTGCCTACTCTCACCATTGGAACCAATTCTATTTGAATTTGGTCTGATGGTTTTTAGGATCTGAATAAACTCTAGAGAAAGCCCAAAGACTTCTTCACGATCATTCTCCTGCACAAACTAAGAAGGCTTAATCAGGAGTGACAATTACATGGATAAGGTGATGGGATTGGCCTCTGAGAAGGGGGTAGTGATATTCAGCAAGAGCTCATGTTGCTTGTGTTATGCAGTCAAAATTCTTTTCCAAGAAATTGGGGTGGACCCTCTGGTTTATGAGATTGACCAAGACCCTGAAGGCAGGGAAATGGAAAAGGCTCTCACAAGGTTGGGGTGTAACGCGCCTGTACCGGCCGTTTTTATCGGTGGAAAGCTGATGGGTTCCACGAATGAAGTCATGTCCCTCCACCTAAGTGGCTCACTCATTCCAATGCTCAAACCCTACCAGAACTAATCTTAATTTACCACTTCATTATGAAGATGGAAGAATAAAAATTGGCTTGGTTAGTAGTCTAGCTAGTGTGTTCTATGCTTAGTAGTCCATGTAGAAGTTGTTTGTGTTAAGTATTTCATAGCTTTGATTAGCTCGTGTGTAATATGTTCCCTTATGTTAATGAAGTTAGCTTTATATAAATGTTGGTTATCTGCTTAATGCAGAATTTAAACATTGCACAATCTCTGAATATATATTTCATCAACCTTTTATCCCACATCTGAAAGCACGACGAAAAATAACTTTTAATCAGTTCCAGAAAAGTATTCAGACCATCAGCATCATATATATGAACCAAATTTCTACCAGAATGAAAACCATTATGCCTTTTATATTATAAATTCTCAGCGGCAATCAAATACGTACCTTTCAAATCTATTACAATCCTGTAATCATGAGCACCATTAACATTTTCAACCACATTTACACTAGCATCATGATTTAAATATTCCAAGGGCATCCGTTCAAATATCAGAATCGGAGAGAACAATTGAGGGTCAGGCGCTGTCAAAAAAGAAATAGCAGGTATATATATATATATATATATATATATATATATATATATATATATATATTAGTTACTCTATTTTAGCCATCTCCAACTTTTGAACTGCCTCGCATTCCTTCATATGCAAAAAGTTTAAAAAGGAAAATTCTTTTCTTTTTCGTGCTGCCTTGATTCGTCTACTTTTATCTTAGATAAAGAAGGGATTACATTCCTTGCCTTTAGCTCTTTTCAGCGGTGATAGTATCCGATTGTCTTGCAGGAAAAGATAGCAAGATCAGAACAACATAAGTGCGCTCCACATTGCAGCATTCTTATATAATTTTCTCTTTGCCAAATATCTGGTGTAGGATATTTTTAGGAGATTGTTATTTTTAGTTTTTTTTTTTTTTTTTTTTGTAGTTTTCTAATGTTTGGTGAATTTTATATTAAATTTATAATTACTTGTTACTATTTTTTTTCCTTTTTAAGGACTAGAGTATAGTTCTAGAGCTAGTATAAATAGAGATATTTAATTTATTTTTTAGCTTTGGTATTTTGATAAATTAATAAAGAGCTTCTATTTTTCTCGTGTGAAAGATTATCTACGATGTCTACTATTTTTCTCAAGCCTTTTTCATTCAACCCTTCCTAGTTTTCCTTTCAATTCTAATTAATCTAGTTTATAGGTGTGTTAGTTGTTATTAAAGCCTAAATGTCCTTTTTCATGGTTAGAGGTCGTATAGCAGGATGTGGTCATGGTCGAAGGAATGGTTTTTAGACAAAGGAGGTTATTCTCTAATAGTGAAACATTCATTAACTGATAATTGAAGACCTGCAAATGTAGATTGTGGAAGTCAACTGGTTTAACGGATATCATGATTTAAAGGATTGTGAGATGAATGATAGCAGATCCATATCTAGTTTTGAGAACTCATATCATAAGCATGCACAAAGTAGGTAGCCTCATGTTTGGGGTGATTACAACGAAAAATTAGTTTTTTCGGTGAAACTCCCTGAGTTTGTAGAGCTTCTAAAGGATTTGTTGATTGACTTTGTGAAGTTGAACATGTCTTTGAGTACAAAAAGTTCTTGGAGCAGATGAAGGTGAAACATATCATTATTAGATTAAAAGGTCGAGCTTCTATGTTGTTGGAGTAGTTGAAGAAAAAATCATGCGACGCAAGGCAAGCCCAAGTTATCTGACTAGTAAAAGATGGAGAAGATGAATGATCATTATGTTGTTCTAGGATTAAGGCAACAATAACATCTAAGGGGTGAATTATATCAAAGAACCATCTCAACCAAATAACTTAAGTTGTTAGGTGAGGTTCCAGGATATGATTTATATTTTTCTCTAACACACCCCCTCATGTGAAAGTCATTTGGGCTTGAAACTTGCACAGGCCCACTTTACCTTATGCTTAATTTTTATCAAATAAATAGGGATGGTAAGATTGAACTCGTGACCGCTTGGTCATCAAGGCTCTGATACCATGTCAAAGAACCATCTCAACCCAATAGCTTAAGCTGTTAAGTGAGGTTCCAGGATATGGTTCCAGGATATGATTTATATTATTCTTTAACAAATTATGCGTTCCACTAATAATAACAAATTTACAATTAACTCAATTAAACATAATTAACCAGCAATATAATTAAAATGTTTAAAGTAAAGAGTATATGGATAAAAATTTCAAACTCAGTTTTTAACGTGGTTTAGCAAGCTTGCATCCACACCTCAAGTATCAAATTGGTCTTGAGTATTGTGTTCTTTACTAATCCAAGCCAAAAATTATAATGTCCTTGATGAATCCCGTCAAGCCCTTTTTCACCACTTGAAGAAATATCCTTTACAAGATTTTTCACATTGGTGATGTACCTCATCAATGACCTAGAGTTTTTCACTTAAATTCTTGAAGAATTACAAATGTTTGAAATGTAACAACACTCATTCAAAGAATAGATAATACAATTGAAAGTCCTAGTCTCTCTATATCTCACAAGATAGCACTTAATGAATTGAAAAGTGTTTAAATGTTATGAGAATTAAAATTTATACTCTTGTATAAGAATATGAAGTTTTTAATGCACAAATATGAGTATAATTAGGGATTAATGATTTTGAAATGATTTTTCTCTTAAGATAGCTTGAATATGATATATGTTTTTATTGTTTTTATAATTTTGTAATTAGATAAGCTATATATATGTTTCTAGCAAAAATTAATTGTTTTATTTTCATTACTTTTCCTCTAACAGATAAAATAGTCGACCGGTTCATATTAGTCAAGACAATTGGTTGACCGATTCCTGTAGATTCTCAAGTGTTCATCACTGATGAACAAGCGGTCCATTGGTTCACTTGGTTTATATGATTGACCGGTTCAACTTAAAACTTACATTTGACAGTTTTAAACCTGGTGAATCTTAAATCGATTAAATGTATATCAATCTTATAATGCATGCAATGTGAAGTGTTTGAATTCATTTTAATTTGTGCTATCACGTAAGATACAAAGATTTATATAATTTTCACTAAAATAAATCCTTAAAAACTAAGTCTTCACTTGCTTTGCATCCTGTACTTGTTGATTTATTTCTTCATTCAATTCTTCATGCTTGTTGATGTGATGTTCATATAAAAACTTGTTTAAATTTATTCTCAACCAATCATATCATTAGTCCATTTTCATTTAATTGTTCTCCTCAAAATATATAAATATTAATATGTGACCCAAAGGTCAACAATCTTTTTTTTTTTTTATGATGACAATTAATGTTATAAATATAGATATAAAAAAATGAATTTCACCCTATATTTTACAATATAGTGCCTTGAAGACTTTAACAATTATAAACAATCTATAAATATATGTTTCTCCCCCATAATCATATAATCAATTGTTTTATATCTATTCTCTCCCCTTTGGTCATCAACGAAAAGTAATAAGGAAAGCATAATAAACCATAAAGAAATTTAATATAAAAACATTCCATAATGTTCAAAATGTAATATCCATTACAAATAGGGAAATAAATACACAAACATAAAGAATAAAGAAAATATAAAAACATGAAATAAATTTGGTACAATAGCTTAGGGTGGAGGATATCGAGAAAGTAAATTAACCATCATGTCCTTCATGTCATGCAAATCCTCTCATATATGATGCACTTCACCCTTAATATGTTGTAGATAATCTTCCATCCTAGATCGCCAAAAAATAGTACCAGCATCTTTAGAAGAGGAAGTTTTAGGTGGAATCTTAAACATATAAGCAAACTCATTATCACCACCAATATGTTGTTGTTCTTCTTCTTCATGCTCTTCCTCAGCATGACCTCTAATCAGGCAATATATCAATCATATATCTATGGATGTAACTTCATCAAAATGCCTTTTTTTTAGGAAGAATATTATGTGTGATGATGCGATGAATAAGCCTAGGTCATAAGCGAATTATGGCACTTAATCTTAGCACCTGGTGCAAAATCCAATCTACTAGTTTGTTGAGCTACTGCTTCATCGTACACAAAATCTATAATAGTAGGTATAATTTTAACTTCAAAAAAACTTACATGATTTTGAGTCTATAAACTGAGCAGGAAAACAGAAGACAAGGGGGGATTTTTGAAGAGAGAAAAAGACACGACAAGAGAAGAAACCTTGAGAATAAAACCAATCCAATAGTAAAAAATAAAATACAAAAGAGAATAAAAGAGAAAAAAAAGGGAAGAAAAGATATTGTGAGAAGGAGGTTAAAAGCTCTTGGAAAAGACCATTCGAATCTGCTTAAACCAAGCAAAAAGGGACAAAAACCAGTCACAATCATCTTTTGAGGTAAGTTATTCAACTTGATGGAAGGGTACAACTCATTAAGAATACCCCTCCCTTCATTGGTCCATTTGCTTTTAATTTAATTTTATGGGGATTAAAATTTAAAATTAAAAGATTAGGGATTTATTTTGATGAAAAGTGTGATTTGTCAACTTATGGAAAAACTAGGAACTACGATGTGTTTTTTTCATTCTCTCCTTATCATCAAGATAATGATATAGTTTTTTTTTTTCAAATTTGATTCTTAATCAAATTCAAATTTTAAAAGAGAATGAGTTTATTTGGGATTTTGTTTCTCATATGCTATATCTCTTGTATTATAAATACAGATCCTGATGCATACAAAAAAGGATGGAGACAGAACCAAAAACCAAGAGGGAACCCGAAAGAAAATAGCAAAAAAAAAAACCACAGATAGAGAGAGAGTAGAGAGAAGGAAGAGAGCAAAAAAAATGAAGGAAGGATAGAAACAGAGAGGGGGGAGCATCGATCGGCTAAAGAACCGTCACCTCGCGTCTTCGTCTCCAGTAGCACGCCTAGGTAAGTCTTCTTTCTCCTGTCCCATTTTGCATTTTTAAACTTCTTAAAACAGTGCAAAGGCAATTATAATTACCTTTGCATTGTGTAGTGCACACGTGAGTTAGTTCAAGCGTGCCTACTGTCCAACTAGGTCACTGGCTTGGGCTAGTGACCAGGCTAGGCCAGATCCAGCCCAGTAAAAAAAATTAAAGAAGAAGAGTGGTCCGGGTCTGGGCCTCAGGCCTAGCCGGCCTAAATTGTGCTTGCTAAGGGTGTGTTTAGCAAAACACACTATTATGCCTTTGCCATGCATTTTTATCCCCCTTTTGTTTTGATATCTAGCCAAACGAGCCCCTTTTTTATATCAGAAAATTGCAGAAAATATTTGGGGATCTTCATTGATTTATTTGGGGGGGCCTTGTGCTTTGTTTTTTTTCTTTTTCGTATTTTTTTTTCTATTATATGCTTAATCCATGAACCTTTACTGTTAAATGAAAATTTGTTGTGCAATGTTTTTTTATTCTTGTCTAAAAAGAGTAAATAAAAAAAAGTAACAAAAAAAAGGTATAGAAAAATTGTTTCTTCTTCATAAAAAAATCAAAATTTTGCAAACTTAATTACTAGCACCAGAGTCAAGAATATCACACTTCTAGGTTTGTGCAATATTTACCAATGCCAGAGTTGGAAATATTTGTAGGTTAATGTTCACTGACGCTAGAGTCGGGAACATTATGGGAAGAAAAAAAAAAGAGGAGAATAAATTCTTAGCAATTTTAAGCAAAACTAGCAATGCAGTCTACCTCAAATAGGACCAAGGTTGTCAAAAACGCTTTTTTGACACGATATAAAAAATACAATATAAACTCGGATCGTAAAATCATAAGTAATTTTTTTTAACTAATTATATATTGACAATTTCATCCAAGAAATTAAATTACATTAAAATCTGATAAAGAGAGTCAACAATATTATAATTAATGAGTGATCTAAATAAAATTAGAGAGATAAATAATATGAATAAATAAATTAATTACATGGAGAAAGAAAAAATCTGATAACAAAATTTCTCAATATAGGGGAATTACTGAATGGTACGGAGTACACATGAACCTAGTGACACCTTGGTTGTTCTCATCACAATAAGTTCTTATGGACCCTTTTTGGGTTGCAAGCTAATAAGCTTAAAATAGTAATTAACTAACACAAATTCAATAATGAAATAAACCCTTAAACAATGTCTGATGTGCTAGAAAAAAATTTAAATTAATAAATAATTATTTAAAATTAAATAAATAAATAAAATAGAATAATAAAAAAAGTATTCATGTTAAAATTCCTCCATGTAGCTCGAATCTTCAATTTTCGCATATTCTTGGCAGATTTGAGTCATGATTTCAAACATGTTGTTCTTTCTCATCTGAATGAATTACTGGGCCTACAATATATTGTTGGAAAGCTTTAAATGTCTAGTTTCCAGCCCAACTTTAATCACAGCAAAATTCCACTGGTAGCTCCATAAATGTTTCAAACAGTACACAAAGGTCTAGTTTGATATATTTGACAAGATTCATCTATTAACTTTGACCCTCTGAAATATTATGTTTCCGAACTCCATTTGATCTGAACATTTACCACAATATATTTTTGTGTGTCTAATATTTTCCTGTAAAATTTTAGCTCTATCCAATTTATGGTTTGAAAGGTATGCTCAATCTCGCAAAACTGGTCAGCAGACATTTTAAGGCCAAATTTGGACCTGACTTGGTTTATATCACAAATTTAGTAAACTCATAAAATCAGACCGAGTTTACCAAGTTTACTGATTTTGCACGAGTTAAGTCTGATTTTACTGGTTTTCGAGTTTTAGTCTGATTTTACACGTTGGATACATGTTGACTCGCGATTTTAACAACAATGGCTACGACGTTTAAGGGGTGATAGTATCTTTCTTTTCGCGTAACCAGTCTCGTACCAAAGAATCTCTATTGATCAGTTAAGGTTCCTAGTAACTATAATACTAGGTGGCGACTCCTTGAACTAGACCTTTTCTCAAAGAATGAGATGCCAGATATTCGTTCTTTGTCCGATAAATAAACTGAAAACTTTTAACAATTCGCCACGATGTCCGAGTGTGACATGATTCATTTGGTTTATTTTTTTAGCATGTATTTTCAATTTGCTTTGAATATAAGTTTGTTATATGATTGGTTGTTATTGTTTTATGATGTTTAATGGTTGATTAATGACATGCTTTTGATTATTAAATACTTGCTTTTTATACATACAAAGTATATTTTATAGTTTGATGGTTATATGTAAAAAATAGGACATATAGCAATGTTTGGCCATTCTAGTGATTTTGTTCAATTTTAAGAGTACATATAGGTCATTTTGATGTTGTTCATGATGTTAAATGAGCATTTAGATTAATATAAATAGTATAGATACATGTTTGAATTTTGAAAGTAGGTTATAAACTTTGATCTTTGTGTCCTTACATGTTTTTTGTTGCTTATGAAGGTTGAAGTATGTAGGTATGTTTGTATGTGACTCGAATGAATAGGCTTAATTCCTTTATTCTAAGTTTTGATGCTTTTTTCTGGGTTTAAGCTTTGCTAGGAATTCTGGGTTGGTGTTCTTCGAATGAACTTTCCCTAAGGTCATTGATTTCGGTGTCATTTTGGTTGATTAATGGTTCGTACATGTGCATGCATACTCTTTGATCTTTAATCTAAGGCTTTTATGACTTGGAAGCATCTGTTTTAAGGCTTTTAATTTTTGTTTTCATCATTGTTTTGCATAAAAATCAAATAATTATGGCTTTTATTTGATTATTGTAATGATATAACTTCAAAATCTTATTTAAATGTTGATTTCACATATGTTTGTGCCTTCAATTTGATATAATATGCTTTGTTTTCAAAGTCACTTTTCTTGGTTTTATCTTCGTGTTCATGTTCTTCATCACATTCAAGCCAAAAAATTTGTTTGATCTTTAAATTTTTGTTGCTATTTCTAGGATTTGTTTATGAGCTAGGGCTTTTGGGCTATGAAGCACATCCTAAATGGTTGGGTTGAGTCTATTCTCCATAAGGATGTGTATGCCAAGATCAATTTCTCGTCAAGAAAAAAAACATTTTTTTTATGTTCTTAAGGAGTGTTTGCCAAACACGACCATAAGACATTTTTTAAGCACACCCTACTGATTTTCCAACTATGTTAATTTTCTTATTTTTTGTGCTTTTGCCAAAAAGACCCAAAATAATTTCAAAAAATTCTAAAAAAATCAAAAGACTGTTTTGAAATTATTTGTGGGTCCCTCGCATACTTTTCGAACCATTTCACTTAGTCACAGATGAGCCGCCTCCTTGAAGGCAATATTTAACTCGTAGTCGAGTTGCTGCTTCCATCAACCTTGGCCATCAGGGAAAGCTGGATGGAGTAGGTCGTTGTCCCACCAAGAGTTCATCTATGGCTGACTCTAGGCATAGGGCAGCACAAATTTTGTTGCCTCCTCCTCTTTCTAACTTTTATATGTACTTGTGGATTATTTCTCTTTAGCAAGGGAGAGCATGTTCCCTCTGTTTTCATAATTTGTATCTCCTATGAATATTTTGCTTAGGATTGTTTTGCCTATTTGTTGGCTATGCTGCTTTAATGTTGCCTTTTGCAGGCCTGTCTTCTTTGTTGGTTTCCTTCCCCTGCTTCCCTCTAGTTGTTGCTAAGGTTAGCTTGATGTAGTGTTGTTGGTTTCTCAGTTGCTGTCTATGGCCTTGTTGCGTTGTTCCTCTTTGGTCATGTTTGTTGCCTTAGTTGTAGCTGGCTTGCTTTTTAGGTTGTCGATGGTGCAATTTTCCTACCTGTTCTCTCCTAGATTTTCCTGTTGCAGTGTTGCTGGTCGTTATGCTGGTGCATTGCCTGCTTACTCTCTCAGTTACTACTATGGCTATTCTGGTTGTAGTTGGTTATGGTGCCTGTTGGTCTTGTTGAAAGCCCTCTTATGGTTGATATTGGCTGTTATGGGTTCCTGCTTGTTTTCTCTTCACTTTCGAAGTTGGGATTTGTTTTTTATTGCTGGCTGTTTTGGTGCATTTCCTGCTTTCATTGCAGGATGGTTGTGTTTTGTGTTTTGCTTTCAGTCTTGCTGTGTTCTTGCCTGCTCCAGGGTTTTGTTGCGATTAGCTTGCTACTTTGTTGCTAGTTGCTGGTTTTTCTAGTGCATTGCTTGCTTGCCTCATCAGTTGTTGTTATAGGGTTTTGTTACGGTTACCTTGCTACTGTGTTGCTGGTTTTGCTGGTGCATTGCCTGCATGCCTCTTTAATTGCTGCTAAAGTAGCTTTTAGTTCCTTTGGTTAGGTTTGATTCGGCTATTGTGGGAGTTTGTTCCCCTAGCCTCTTTTGATTCTAAGGGAGCCTGTTCCTTTTTTTCTGTTCATATCTGTATATATTTTGACTTGTTGGTTCTCCAGCTTTGTTTCATTTTATCTATAAATTTCTTACATTTGATTAAAAAAAGAAAAAATGGGGTTTAGTAAGGGGAGTATAAGTTCAGACTTTACAAAGGGTAAAGAAAAGGTGACTGAACCTTAACATCCTAAGAGGTTACGAGATATTAAGTGTTTCAAATGTTTGGGGCATGAGCATATTGCTTCTGAATGTTCGAACAAGAGAGTTATGGTGGTGCATGGGAAACATGGAGAGTTGGTCAGTAGCGATGAGGCCGAAACAAAAGTTAAGGATAAGCATGGAGAAGATTTTGAGCCAACAAAAGGGGATTTATTAGTGGTGCAACGGGTTTTGAATGCACAAACTGATGTTAGTGAAGAACAACATGAGAACATCTTTCATACCAGGTGTCAGATTCAGGATAAGGTTTGTGGAATGATTATTGACAATGAAAGTTGCACTAATGTTATGTCCACTACCTTGGTGGAGAAGTTGGGTTTAACTACTGTTCCACATCCTAAACCGTATAGTTTACGGTGGCTTAACAAAAATGAAAAGATTCGGGTGACAAAGCAAGTTCGTATGCTTTTTTCCATCAAAACCTATCATGATAAGGTTTTGTATGACGTGGCTCTGATGTCAACTAGCCATGTCTTATTAGGTGTCCATGACAATTTGATAAAGATGTGACCTACAATGGACGAAAGAATACTTGCTTGTTTATGTTGGATGGGAAGAAGGTGAATTTGTTGCCATTGAGTTCTCGGCAAGTTAGAGAGGATTAGTTGTGAAGTCAACAAAATGAGGTGAAATTGGGTAAAGGGCTTATGTTAGCCAAGAAGGGAGACATCAAGCAAACATTAGCTTCGATTGGGGTTGTTTTCATGGTATGAGTTAAACCATTATTGCAAGTAGAGAATGTGGAATTGCCAACACAGATTATAAAGTTGCTTGAGGAGTTTTCAGATGTGTTTCCAGAAGAGTTACCTAAGGGTTTACCACCTATTCGAGGGATTGAGCATCAAATTGACTTGGCCGGGAGCTTCACTTCCTAACCAACCAGCTTATAGGTGTAATCCAGAGGAGGCAAAGGAGATTCAAAGGCAAGTTGGTGAGCTCTTTGAGAAGGGTTACGTGCGAGAGTCACTTAGTCCATGTTTCATGCCTACCTTGCTTGTGCTGAAGAAGGATGGAACCATATGGATGTGTGGACAGCTGTGCAATCAACAAGAAACAGTTAAGTATCGATTTCCTATACCTAGACTTGATGATTTGCTTGATGAGTTATATGGTGTTATGTTGTTTCTAAGATTGATTTGATGAGTGCTTTATCATCAGATTCTCGGCAAGTTAGAGAGGATTAGTTGTGAAGTCAACAAAATGAGGTGAAATTGGGTAAAGGGCTTATGTTAGCCAAGAAGGGAGACATCAAGCAAACATTAGCTTCGATTGGGGTTGTTTTCATGGTATGAGTTAAACCATTATTGCAAGTAGAGAATGTGGAATTGCCAACACAGATTATAAAGTTGCTTGAGGAGTTTTCAGATGTGTTTCCAGAAGAGTTACCTAAGGGTTTACCACCTATTCGAGGGATTGAGCATCAAATTGACTTGGTGCCGGGAGCTTCACTTCCTAACCAACCAGCTTATAGGTGTAATCCAGAGGAGGCAAAGGAGATTCAAAGGCAAGTTGGTGAGCTCTTTGAGAAGGGTTACGTGCGAGAGTCACTTAGTCCATGTTTCATGCCTACCTTGCTTGTGCTGAAGAAGGATGGAACCATATGGATGTGTGTGGACAGCTGTGCAATCAACAAGATAACAGTTAAGTATCGATTTCCTATACCTAGACTTGATGATTTGCTTGATGAGTTATATGGTGTTATGTTGTTTTCTAAGATTGATTTGATGAGTGCTTTATCATCAGATTATGATGAAAGAGGAGGATGAGTGGAAAACATCATTTAAAACTTTACAAGTGTTGTATGAATGGTTAGTAATGTCATTTCAGCTATCTAACGCACCTAGTACATTTATGCGACTTATGAATCATGTTTTGAGGAAGCATATTGGATTGTTTGTTGTCATGTATTTTTATGATATTTTGGTGCATAGTAGAACTTTTGATGATCATGTGAAGCATCTTAGGCTTGTATTTGAAACTTTACAAGATGCTAAATTATATGGGAAACTAGAGAAGTGTCATTTTCTATCAAGAAAGTGTTGTGTTTCTTGGTTATATCATTTCTAGTAGTGGGACTAAGGTTGACGAAGAAAAGATAAAAGCAATTAAAGATTGGCTGAAACCCTCTAGTATTGCTGATGTGAGGAGCTTCCATGGTTTAGCTTCATTTGATCAGCGATTTGTGAAGAACTTTAGTTCTATAGTTGCACCTTTGACCGAATGTTTGAAAAAGGGAAGTGAGTTTCGGTGGAGCGAAAATGCACAAAAGTCTATTGAGTTGATTAAAGAGAAGTTATGCACTACACTTATTTTAGCACTTCCAGATTTTGCTAAGACGTTTGAGATAGAGTGTGATGCTTCCGGAGTTGGAATTGGGGTTGTGTTATTGCAAGAAATGAGGACTATTGCATACTTTAGTGAAAAGTTTAATGGTGCACGATTGAACTACTCAACTTATAACAAGGAGTTATATGCCTTAATTCGAGCTCTAGAGGTATGGCAACACTACTTATTACCAGAGGAGTTTGTTGTGTATACTGATCATGAATCTTTGAAGTATATTAAGGGTCAAAGCAAGTTGAACCGAAGACACGCTAAGTGGGTAGAGTTTATGGAGTCATTTCCATATGTCATCAAGTATAAGAAGGGACAAGTTAATGTAGTTGTCGATGCTCTTTCTAGGGTATGCACTGATTTCTATGTTAAATGCAAGGTTAATGGGTTTTGAACAAGTGAAGGATCAATATGCTAATGATTCCTACTTTGCTAATGTGATTGTCGAATATGCTAAGAGAGTTTGTGATGGGTTCTTTATGCATGAAGGTTACTTGTTCAAGATGGGGAAAATATGTATTCCTTTACGTTCTTTATGGGAGTTGCTTATATGAAAGGCTCATGTTGGTGGTCATAGTAGTCATTTCGGTGAAAAAAAGATGATGTGAACCCTAGCGGAATTTAATGGAATTCACGAACCCAAGATCTATCTAATTCAAGTTTGCTGAAAATAGGATGAGCTTATCACAATGGAAGACCTGCTCAAAAGGCAACAAGACTATAAACCAACTCAATCACAACACCTACACCTGAAGACGAGCAAAATGAGTATAAATTCACAATAAAGATTAGTCAATTCTTTAAAGAGTTGAAAGTTCAATCAAGAACCTAGATTGACAACCAAAGGTCGGCAAAAATCAGAATATTATTAGGCAAAAAGGTGTGCTGAAAATTATTCTCAAGAGTATTTATACCCCAAGCCAAAAACCCTAGTTTCCCTAATGGGTCACATATAAACTCAATTTAAATAATAATCAACCCAATCTAAAACTAGCCCAAACTAATTAAAATAAATAAAATAAACAAGTCTGAACCCAAACAAGTGTTTCCTCATAAAATAAAGAAAGTTTAATAGCCCAACTAATTTAATAAGACAAGTTCGGTTATTTCCACATTTTATCTGGCAGTAGCAAAACCTAACTTCAAACAGATGGTTCTCTCTCGTCTTAAAGAATTAGAAGGCGTTCCATATACCATTAGAAAGGTATGGAAGTCTAGTTTCCATACCACTTAGAATCACCTCAAAATTCAACTTAGAATCACCTCAAAATTCAACTTCCAGCTCCAGTTATGATAAAAAGGTAGCGAAAGGTCAAACTATCTGAATCTAGTCTTCTTCTCCTCTCCCAATCCTTGTGTAATGGTCTTGGTTCCACCAACAAGCCCCTCTTGAACGTGAATAAGATTAATCATGGCTTGCTCCTTATTATTTAATACCCTCTTGAATTCGACCTTAACCCACGTATCTTGAAGAAGTCCATTGAAAGCCTCTTTGAACCTCTTTGCTCTAAGCCTTGTAACTGGACCAACCGGAACCTCTAATGGATCCTTTGGTGTTTAGATTGCATTAGAAGACTTATGAGCTGCTGAAAGAACATTTCTTTTGGCCTAGCATGTTGAAGGATGTTCACAAGGTGATTACGAGATATGTTGTGTGCAAGAAGGCTAAGGGCAAGGAGAATGCATATAGGCTTTATATGCCATTACCTATTCCGGAGCAGCCATGGATGGATATTAGTATGGACTTTGTACTTGGGCTGCCTAGATCACAACATGGAAAGGATTCAGTTATGGTTGTGGTTGATCGATTCTTCAAAATATCATATTTTCTTGCTTGCCAAGATTGACGATGTTGTAAACATTGCTGATTTGTTCTTTAGGGAAGTTCTACATTTATATGGAGTCCCTAAAAGTATTGTATCTGATCGTGATGCAAAATTCCTAAGCCATTTTTGGAAGACTTTTTGGAGAAAGCTTGGAACAAAACTGTTATTCGGTACGAAATGTCATCTGCAAACTGTTGGACAAACGAAGGTAGTGAACCGAACTCTTTCTCCTTTTTTGCGAGCTATTTTGAGTAAAACTTTGAAGAGTGGGGACACTTGTTTGCATATTATGAAAGGCAGAAATGATAAAAAAAAAAAAACTCCATGAACAAGTTCGATCTCATATTGAGGAGAAGACGACAAAGATGCCAAGCATGCTAATAAAGGGCGGAAAATGGTCAGTTTTGAGTCGGGAGATCTTGTTTGGATTCATCTTAGCAAAGGCAGATTTTCAAGCAAGCGAAATTCCAAATTGATGCCGAGAGAGTTGATGGACCATTTCGGGTTGTCGAAAGGGTGAATGATAATGCTTACAAGGTTGACCTTCCTGGTGAGTACAATGTTTCAGCTACTTTTAAAGTAAAAGACTTGTCACTTTCCTTGGAAGATGTTGATGATTCTGATTTGAGGACACATCACTTTCAACCCGAGGGTGATGATATGCATCATGATTCTAACATAGAAGGGGCTAATTCTAATGTGTATGGGAATTTAGATGGTCCAATGACGAGAGTTCGAGCAAAACAATTACAAAATGCCTTAAAAAGTTAGATTAGCGCGACCGAAGCTTCGATAAGTTTGAAGGTTTGCGAACTAAATGGAAATGGTGCAAATATGTTTGTTTGTCTACAAATAAGGCTTGAGTCATGATTTGGGAGTTTTGATGAGTTTGGGTTTGTTATTAGCCCATGGACCAATTTTGGCCCGAATTTGCTCTTGTTTAATGTGTGGGAAAATAAAGCCTATTATACATAGTTTTCAAGTTCAGAATGTCATCTTTCCAGATTGTTCAACCATGCATACATTGGAGTTTTGTACAAAAAGTTTTGGTTGTTTTAGTTTTGTGTGTCTGTTTGTCTTCTATAAGTAAAAAACGTGTGCTATTTATTATTTGTTTAGTTTTCTGAACAAAGTCATTTATTTGGGTCTCCAATATGTTATTTTGGTATTTCCTAGACTTGAAGGGTTGTTCCAAGTATATTATGATGTTTCAAACCATGTTTTGGGACTTTTGGCAATAATATTAAACTTTTCAACTTCTCATACAGAGAGTTTTCTTCCTTGTTCTTTCATTTCAAGAATTGGTTGAAGAACAAATCAGACTTATCACTCATAATCACAAAGAGTGTGGCGTCTTATCCTGATTGGAATTTCTTTATGGCATCTCCAACTTATCAAAGAGTTTTATTCAGACTTTATCCCTCATTTCTATTGAAAGCTAAGGCACATCATCTAACTCATCAAGTTGAAAGACATTGTCTCTCACAATTACTTCATCGTTACCATCCTAAATAACTTGGACACAGTCCTTGGGTTTGGTTTTCACTACAAATAATCAATTAACCCTATAATGATCATTATTAAAGGAAAGAGTGCATGTGTAATAAACTTGTTCGCATTGTTTGGCAAAAATAAAGACATCGTTAACATTTCAAAGTCTAGCCTTTGTATTAATTTCGACCAAACCATGGTGGGGATTGTAACACCCCATGCTTTCATATGCATTTATAATTATTTTCCTACGATTTGGTACGTAAAAATACGAGTGATTTTTTTTTTACAGTTCTCAAATAAAAGTCTACTAAAATTTCCACCGAAATTTTGGCAGTCTTCCCTATACCGGGAGGTCCCAAGTTATCGACATATACCATGTTTACACTTCTAATATCTCACATCTCATAACTCAATCACAACCTAATCGTCCTGGGTCTCAATCGCACAAACATCATCATCGTCACAACCATAACATTTATAACATATATTGAACAACAAATATCATTATAAAGGAATAAATGAGATAAACATGCATAAATGAAACATGATTTTATGAATTTCAGAGTCAAGTTCATATATTCAAGTGTAAACATCAATTATATAAATTAAGTTATATAAATGTTTTAATATTTCAAAATACAAGGATATACTCCCTAGAATTACATAACAAAAAGTGAACAAAAGCTAGGATCTACTCCTGCCGTGCATGCGATGGTCCTAAAACAAAATACATATTATTGAAACATGAATATCACAATAAGTATAGTAACACAAATATCCAACAATTTAAAAAGGCAAACATGTATTCATATTCTATTCACTTCTCCATTTTTGTTTTCATTGGAACTCTTTCTCATTCAACTACTAAAACCGTTTCATCTTCCATTTTCAACTTCCATTCAAGATTCCATAAGATCAACCACAAATATATCTGCCTAACTCATTGTCAATACCAATTTCACCAGTATCATCATCACCTCGTAGGCATCGATGCTTAGCGATCCCCTTACCTAGGATTCTAATATACACTAAACGTATGCTAGTCCATGCCCTATACACGTCAATGCATGGTGATCCCCTTACCCGGGATCCTAACATACACTAAATGTATACTAGTCCATGCCTTATAGGCATCGATGCATGGTGATCCCCTTACCCGGGATCCTAACATACACTAAATGTACGCTAGTCCATGCTTAGTGATCCCCTTACCCAGGATTCTAACATACACTAAACATACACTAGTCCATGCCCTATACGCGTCAATGTATGGTGATCCCCTTACCCGGGATCCTAACATACACTAAATGTATGTTATTCCATGCCCCATAGGCATCGATGCATGGTGATCCCCTTACCCGGGATCCTAACATACACTAAATGTACGCTAGTCCATGCATGGTGATCCCCTTACCCGAGATCCTAACATACACTAAATGTATGCTAGTTCATGCCCCATAGGCATCAATACATGGTGATCCCCTTACCCGGGATCCTAACATACACTAAATGTATGCTAGTCCATGCCAATTTCATCCATTAATATTGTCATTCTTTGTTCAACCATAGTTATCATTACAAATTTTCATTTCGAACATGGCTCATGTCTTTTTGAAGTAAGATATAATATCACATGTTCCCCAAAGGGAAAGGACCCAAATTTTCACCTTTTAACGCGTCTAAATAATCGCTTTAGCGACTTTCCAAATATGCCAACAGAGGCCATATTTTGACCTCTCCTTAGATATTTGACTATATCTGGAGTTCTAGGACTCCATTTCAAGCGAGGTTGGTCTCGTCAGAAAGCTAAGACACGGGCCTACAAGTCCCATGAAGGGAGGAGAACCCAGTTTTGCCCCGAAGACACTCTACATTATTCATCAACAAATCAGACCTACTGCCTTATAGGGTTCGTCATGACTAGTCTCGATTGGAGACCCATAACTGGAGTTCTATAGCTCCAAATTGAGTAAGACCAATTTCCTTGGTTAGTCAACATCCAAAACTACAATTAATATGAGGAACCTGATCCTAATTCCCTCATCCTCCTACTCGAATTCTCTCCACAAATCAAGAGATGAATTTGTCTAGATTCATCAACCTTTCCATTTACACACAACATCCACAATTCAACCTTTTCTCTTTATCTCAACCCCTAACCATATCATATACCGTATAAAAGTTTAAAAAATATCTTTTTAAGAGCCAATTTATCCTAACTAATTGATCTATACCGTTGTACGCAAGGTACTCTTATTCATTCCAATAATATCATCACAAGTTTGATACATATCAATGTACGTAAGGCACTCATATCCATTCCAATTATATCATAACTAGTTGATACACATCAATGTATGCAAGGTACTCATATTCATTTCAATATTTATCGAAGCAATAAAACAATAAATTCTGAAATTT
This sequence comes from Populus trichocarpa, assembly GCF_000002775.5. Lineage (NCBI taxonomy): Eukaryota > Viridiplantae > Streptophyta > Magnoliopsida > Malpighiales > Salicaceae > Populus > Populus trichocarpa. Next base: position 18,362,669 of record NC_037286.2, on the reverse strand, counting down.
ATCAATGAGTTTACACAAATTGAAAAGACAAGGTGCAGTGCACCTACCTGTTTCCTCAACCGATTGAGTCTTTTCAACTCCTGACGACCCTGCTCCAAGCATCTCTTTCGTTTGAGAATCAAGAGATACAGTTAGTACCCTCTTCTAATTTTATCATAATATGTGTTCTCATACTATTGCAATCTCTTTCACATGAATTCATCACCATTTTTAATTTCATTTTTCGATTATTTCCTTCAACTACCTCATTACACTTTCTAGAATAGGTTTCACTCGAGAACACTGTTTACCATTTAATTCCTAAGTAAAGTTATAGAATTCGGTTTTAAATGTGGTTTGGCTCCTAGAAAAGGTAAGACATGGTTGTACAACTCTACTGAAGGATCAGAAGACCAATTCTGCCCTTAACACCCCGAAATTATCTATTATAGTACTCAACAAAATCTGTCAAGTATAAGACTATTCGACCTCTTTCATTTTCAGTCCATATCTGGAGTTCTATAACTCCAAATTATACGAGGTCAGTTTTGTTTAAAAGATAACATCCATACCTACAACATTTGTGAAGAACCCAATCTAGAATTTTATCATTTTGGTTCCCTAACCACAGCCGAAATATGGGTAATAAAACTATTAAGTCCCAATACATAGATTGGAACAACCAATATCTTCATTTTCCTACTATCAATAATATGGCTGAACATGCCTAAGAAAAGACACTAAGGATTTTCTTCAATTTAAATCATAATTAGCGTGCTTTTTATGGTTAAACACAAATCAAGCCACCACACTTTCCATTCATTTCATTTCTACTAACCTAATTTAAACAAATGTTTCATTAAGGTTCACGTTTCTCCCAACTCAATCTGAATCAATACAATCCAAACGGTGAAGTTAACCATCATTATACCATAAAACACATACCAAAAAATCATTGCATTTTAACAGTTAGATCTTCCTAGATCAAGACAAAACCAAAACGAACCTGAAAATTAACAATATATTATTCTCCTATGAATAACTTCTTGTCGGACTCTCTAATCTCGATCTCCACCGTTCATAATGAAGCACTCATCAATATGACCCAAATATCACAAATTGAGCAGGATCCAATGCTGGACAAAGGCGAAACTGCTAGCGACCATGACTAATCTGCAAGCAGATTTTGCTTGAAATGTTGCGAGGGCTATATCTCTTACACCAAACCAGAACATTCATATCCCAATGATCAGATGTTAGAGGATGGTGAGAACCATAATATATCCAAAACCCAGACGAATCGAACGGTGCAATTCAGAGATATGATTGTTTGAATGTCTGCTCTCAAGGTATTATCTCTCTCTCTCTCTCTCTCTCTCTTTTCCTTTCATTCGGCCCTCCTAGTTAATTTTTGCACAATTTTGCTATTTATATAGCAAATATATCTATATTTACTAAAAAAAACCCTTATATCAAGTTTGGGTATCTTTTTGTTCAACCAAATACCTTTTCTCGGTTCGCTTTTAAAATACTATACAAAAAAAATCTCTCTCTAAAATTTCTTTTCTAATAATTCAATACTATTCCATTTTATTTTATTTTAACTAGCTCATCCCATTCTCGGTTTTGAATTATCAATAATTTTATTAATATCATAAAATTTAATTCATCATGGTGAAGTCTTTTGTTGGGGTTTTATAGAGTTTCCACCGAGTCATCTGCATATCTAAATTATAATTTTTTGGGGTTTCACACTAGGGGTCATTTTATCATTTGTACACAAACCCCTAACCTTCTGTTATTTGAATATTGATCCCTCTTGGTCTTATGTATTTATTGACACGATCAAAAGATTGATGCCTTATCCCAAGTGTAGGAGTGTCGAAGTAATAAATAACCCGACAAGACCGGGGTCGAACCACAGGGAGGTGAACTATATAAAATTATAAACAATAAATGAAAAGGAGTTGAAGAGACCTTTTGAGATATGATATTGATGTAAGGATTAAACAAGGATAAAACAATTGTCAAGGTTAGAGGATCCACTAATGGTATTTCAAATAAGTATAGTATAAACTCTTTTTATTACTCAATTGGAAACCACACACAAAGAAGGTTCCAATCGGATTATAAATTATTAACATGATTATATTAATTATCTTATTTGAGTAATGTCAATACTTGTAAATGTGGTCAGATATTCATGGTGATAACTTATGTTAACAACAAATCAAGTTCCTTTCATAGCACAAGTGTCGGTTATACCATACAGTAAGCTATCAAAGTGCCAAGTATTTGTTGTACAAAGGGTTATACAACATAAATCTAGATTAACCATTTAACAAGCAAAGTATTACAAATGAACAAGATAACAAATATAAAACATGTTAGTATTAAACATTAAAGTCCATGTTGAGTTTACACTATACTTATTCTTACACCATTAGTGTAACCTTTTCACCTTGACATAATAAATTTAGCTAAACATAATGAAGAAGAGAAACATAAATAAACAAGATAAGAACATAAATAAGATATAAGTTAACTAAGAAAAGGAAAGGAAATGAAAAACATAAACAAGAGATTAATATAAACAAAACTTAAGCATTACAAAAATATAAAGAGAAAGAGCAAGAACATGATCTTGATTTGAAAACCAAGATGCCTAAATAATCTGATTTATAATCATCTTAACAATTTATAATCTGATTGGAACCTCCTTTGTGTGTGGTTTCCAATTGAATAATAAGAGTTTATACTATACTTGTTTGAAATACCATTAGTGGATTCTCTAACCTTGACAATTGTATTTATCATTGTTTAATCCTTATATCAATATCACATCTCAAAGTTCTCTTTATTATTATTATTATTAGTAGTAGTAGTAGTAGTATTATTATTATTGTTATTGTCGTTGTATTATTGTTATTTATAATTTATATAGTTAACCTCCTTGTGGTTCGACCCCGGTCTTGCCGGGTTATTTATTACTTCGACACTCCTGCACTTGGGAGAAGACATCAATCATTTGGTCGTGTCACTCTTCTTTAAGCTTAGCCCTCTATTTGTCTTTTTACTTTCAATAATTAAACACATCAATCAATCCTTTAAATTGTGAGATATGCCTGCATTCAAAATGAACATTTATCATAAATTAAAGATATCTTATGTTATCAGACTTGTTATTATAAAGCATGCTCAAGTTAGGGAATTTAATGATACTTTAAGTGCAATATGATGATATAAAACCTTAATGAAAATGCACTTTTAAGTATTAATCATACCCCTCAACCACCTTATTACTAATCCCTAGTAATCAAAGCGTTAAAACAATTTGCGACATTCAAAAGCAAGGCATTCATCATTCAACTTCCATTAATTTATCCAAATAAACAAACTCTCATTAAATTTATATATCTGCTTCATACTTCTTAAACAAGATATTAATAAACCTTCATTTTGTGCTTAATATATCAACACATAGTTATGGGGCTTTGCATGGATGAAAACACAATTTTGTTCTAATGTTTTTCTAAGGTTAACTTCCTTAGGTTGAGATTATTATCTTTTTATTTTTTTTCTTTTTAATATATATACATATAACTTAAAACACAATGCATCTTTAACCCATGTAACGAGCTTTAGGCTAATGACTCCCAGACCAGTTGGTCTTAGGGCATTAGGTGTTGAGACACCCCTACGAGTTTAGTAACTCAGGTTGCAGATACTGATACGTAGATAATGCAATGTTTGATTCCCTTAAGCTTTTCTCCTTAACCCATGTAACAAGCACTGAGCCAATAGCTCCCAAGTCAGTTGACTTTAGGGTATTAGGTGTTAAAACACCCCTTCGGGCTTAATTGCTTAGGTTAGGGAGGCTACGAAACCAAACTTATCTACGTTTTTATTATCATCAATATTATCAATTTGTTTTTGTTTTTTGTTTGTTTTTTTGCAAATTATATAATATCCATTTCCCTTAGTTGTTACCTTTAACAAAAGGACATAAATAATGTAATAATCTAATATGCAACCCACAATCATATGTTAAAGTGTATGTGTGAAAATGAAGGTTTAAGGATACTTGTTAAATGAGTATATGAGCAAAATCAAGTGATAACAATGCGAGAGTTTATAAACCTAAATATTTCAAGAAGTGTTATGATAGACCTTGATAAGAATATTTACTAAGATGCGTCTCAAGAGTCAATAAAATTCCTCCTTACTCTGTCATCTTAATAATAACAGTTTTGTCAAATGATTTTAATAACAACAAAAAGTTAGTTTTTTTTTAACTTACGACTACACCCCTCCCCCCAACAAAAATGAAACATTGTCCTCAATATTCTAAGGTGGAAAGGTAGAGTATAGAAGACATCACCTGAAACACACTGAAGAAATAACAAAATAGAAAATATTATGTTATTAATAAAACTAAAAGACCCAAGTTCTTACAAACTAAGACTCAAATCCAATCTAAGCTTTTTACGGCTTTCCCTGTTTGACCATTCTATTCGACTCATAAAGGAATCAATTACAGGGATGAATGATTGTAGTTGATCAAGTAGTTGTTCAGCAGTAGCAGCAGAGATTATGATTTGTCATGTCGAATATGTTAGAAAATTCTGTTCCACAACATGATCAACAAAAGACAACAAATTATCATAAAAACCATTAACATTGAGCAAACCTATAGGTTTTTGGTGAATGTTTAGTTGAGCCCAAGAGGAAATATGAAATATCTCTTATAATGTGCCCAGACCACTTGGTAAGGCAATGAAGGCGTCAGCATGATCAAACATTGCATTCATTCATTTAGACATTGTGGAGACTTGTAGTTCCTTTCCAACTGTTTTTCTAATGATATCCACTTTGGCTAAAGCTTTTGGAACGATACCCAAAACTTGACTGCTTCCTAAAAATGCAGTTTTTGACACACTCCCCATTAACCCAAGGCTGCCTCTATCATACACTAAATAAATCTTTCTCTCAGCTAGTACCCGACCAAGATGATTTGCTGATTCTAAAAACTCTTTTTCTTTCCTAGGACTGATCCACCAAAAACACAAATATTTCTTATTTGATGACTTGAGGAACCTGCCATTTCTACACACTTCTATATCTATTGAATGTATGGGTTGAGTAGAAATGAAGGGAAGGAAGAGAAGATTTTATAGATAAGAAATTAAAAATGCAATCATACCACCTATATATAGGTCAGCTGGAGTCTCACACACACTCTCTCTTCCTCTTTTTATTTTTGGTCAAAACATGTGTATGTACAGGTTGTTGTGATTGTGGCTCACATCTTCCCTTGGTTTTACATCCAAGAATGGCTTAAACGCCCTATATAGGTCAGGGATAAGCTTTCCATCCAGTTTTCTTAAAAACTGACAAACAAGGTCTTTTTTAGTCAGATTCCCAAGACTAAGTCGATCATGTTCTTTATGAAAATGGGGCCATAAATTATGAATTGCACGATGCACATCTCCACTAGGATGCATCTCAAGAGTTAATAAAAGATTATCTAAAGACTCCTTACTCAAGCCATCCTTAATGAATTGTAATTCATCTTCACGGTTTATAGATTTCATTCTTAAAGAACGACATTGTGCATTACAAGTCCATCTGGCACATCGGTGACAGACTTTCAATCATTTTGCATGACGTTTCTTTGCAAAACTGCTTTTACCTGTCCCATGTATGTATGAAATAAAAGAATTGGAAAACTCACCTGATAATCGAACCTTTGCTTCAATCATCCAGCGAATATCTTCAGGAATTCCATTGTTCATTAACAATCTCAATCTTTCACACCTAGCATGATAAATTTTTGTAATCGCATTTTAAGGCAAAGTGGGAAAATACTTTTTCAATTTTTCAATAGTGGTGTCCATTTTTTTAGATGAGAAGTGGAAAAGAGATGCAAAGAAAAAAGAAGGAACAAGGAATTGAACAAATATATACACAGATATCAGTTATCATGGGAAACTGAAAGAACCGACTTAAGAGTCACGGAGTACCATTATCCACCATTTGACCGGGGTTGGAGAAAGACTAGCAAAACAAGAGTCGCACCAAAAAGAAACACAAAAAACAATGTGATAAAAACAAAATAATCAACCTTTATATACAAGATCATTCAAACCAATGGATTCATTTTCACTAGAAAAATTATCAAAGTAAGCTTTCAAACGATGTCCATTTACCTTAAAAAAATTGTCATTCTTTGGATTCTCAATATCGAAGGCCCCATAAGGATGCACATGTTTCACAATAAATGGACCGCTCCATCTTGATCTTAGCTTTCCAAGAAATAAATGGAGTCGAGAATTATAAAGCAAAACTTTTTGACCAACATCAAATGTTTTTCTCAAGATTCTCTTGTCATGAAACTCGTTGATTCTTGCTTTATGAATTTTTGAATTCTCATATGCATCATTTCTTATTTCCTCAAGCTCATTTATTTGTAACTTACGCAGCTGGCTAGCATCATCAAGGTTTGAATTGAAAGCTTTAATAGCCCAATAAGCTTTATGTTCAAGTTCCACAGGCAAGTGACAAGGTTTTCCATAAACCAACCTATAAGGTGACATACCTAATGATATTTTAAAAGCAGTTCGATAAGCCCAAAGTGCATCATTAAGTCTTAAAGACCAGTTCTTCCTATTAGGGTTCACTATTTTTTCTAAGATTTGTTTGATCTCCCTATTAGCAAGTTCTACCTGTCCACTTGTCTGAGGGTGATAAGGGGTGGCAACTTTGTATGTGATTCCATATTTTTTCATTAAAGACTCAAATGGCTTGTTGCAGAAATGTGTTCCACCATCACTTATCATGGCCCGAGGGATTCCAAATCGACTCAAAATATTTTCTTTTAAAAACTTGATCACTGTTTTATGATCATTGTTTCAACTTGGAATTGCCTCTATCCATTTTGAAACATAATCCACCGCGACTAATATGTACACAAAACCAAATGATGGAGGAAATGGACCCATGAAATCTATAGCCCAATAGTCAAAGATTTCAATCACAAGAATAGGATTTAAAGGCATCATGTGACGTTTTAAAATAGATACTAACTTTTAACAATTTTAACAGGTTTTGTAGAATGCATGCGTGTCCTTGAACATGGTGGGCCAATAAAATCCACATTGTAGGATTTTTGCAGTCGTCTTCTTTGATGAGAAATGACCCCTACATGCCTCAGAATGATAAAATTTAATGACAGTACTTACCTCATTGTCGGGAATGCATCTTCGAAATATTTGATCAGGACAATATTTGAATAAGTAAGGGTCATCCCAATAAAAGTTCTTCACTTAGTTCAAAAACTTTCTTTTGTCTTAGGTATTCCAATGAGCTGGCAAATCTCCTGTTGCAAGAAAATTAACAATGTTAGCAAACCAGGCATTGTAGAAATAAAAAGTAAAGATTCATAAGAAAAGTAATCATTGATTTGTGTGATGTCAGATGTGGAATCTATTGTCAATCTTGACAAATGATCCGCGACAACATTTTCGATGCCTTTTCTTATCCTTGATTGTGATATCGAATTCTTGAAGTAACAAAATCCACCGCACCAATCTAGCCTTAGAATCCTTCTTAGAAAGAAGATATTTTAACGTTGAATGATCACTAAAAACAATAACAGGTGAGCCAACAAGATAAGATCTGAATTTTTCACGTGCAAATACTACTACAAGTAATTCCGTTTCAGTGGTAGTGTAATTCATTTAAGCACTATTTAAAGTTTTACTTGCATAGTAAATCACATAAGGTTTCTTATCTTTTCTTTGTCCTAAAACAGCACCCACAACATAATCACTAGCATCACACATTATTTCAAAAGGTAATGACCAATCAGGAGGTTGAATGAACCTTCTATAAAAACCAGGCTTTGTTAGAAGGTAATGACCAATCACTAGCAAGTTTTTAAGTTTAACAAAGGCTTCTTAACAATGTTCAGTCCATTCAAAAACATTATCCTTTGTTAGAAGGTTACACAATGGCTTAGATATTACACTAAAATCTTTGATGAACCTTCTATAAAAACCAGTATGTCCTAAGAATGCTCTAACATCTTTAATAGATTTTGGTGTTGGCAAGTTGGCAATTAACTCGATTTTAGATTCATCAACCTCAATTCTTGTTGATGAAACAATGTGACCAAGTACAATGTCATTTGTTTCCATAAAATGACATTTTTCCCAATTCAGCACAAGATTCTTCTCTTCACACCTGTTCAAAACCTTTTCCAAGTTAGTTAAACAATCATCAAATGAATCACCAAAAATAGAAAAATCATCCATAAAAATCTCAAGAAAACGTTCAACCATATCACAGAATATGCTAAGCATGCATCTTTGAAATGTGGCTGGTGCATTACATAATCCAAAAGGCATCATTCGATATGCAAAAGTACTAAATGGACATGTGAAAGTTGTCTTCTCTTGATCTTCCAATGCAATTTCAATTTGGTTCTAACCTGAATAGCCATCTAGGAAACAATAAAATTCATGACCTGCAACTCTTTCTAGGATTTGATCCATGAAAGGTAAAGGAAAATGATCTTTTCTAGTCATTGAATTAAGTTTCCTATAGTCAATGCACATGTGCCAACCAGTAATAGTCCTAGTTGGAATTAACTCATTTTTCTCATTTGTTATCACAGTGACTCCAGACTTCTTGGGTACAACTTGGGTAGGACTTATCCACTTGCTGTCAGAAATAGGTAAATGATTCCATTATCTAGAAGCTTAATGACTTTATTTTTCACTACTTCTTTCATATTAGGATTAAGCCTTCGTTGCATTTCTCTAGAGGGTTTAGCATTTTCCTCCAAATAAATCTGGTGTATGCAAATCAAAGGACTAATTCCTTTTATGTCAGCTATGGTCCATCCTAATGCTTTTTTGTGCATTTTCAGATTTTGTAACAACTTACCTTCTTGATGTGCATTAAGTTTGGAAGAGATTATTACCGGAAAAGTTTCATTTTCGCCCAAAAATGAGTATTTGAGATTGAATGGTAATGGCTTCAAATCAGGTTTTGGTGGTTGAACACTTGAAGGTATGCACTCAATTGATCGTGGTGGCAATTCCTTAATTTTTGGTCTCTAACTATTTGCCTTTGATTCTTCCTGAAAATAAACCATTTGCAAATCGTCAGATTCATCAATCTCAGTTTCACTAGAAGTGGTTTGAAATTGATCATGAACTAATTTTTCTATAAAGCCCACTTTCTGTAAATCATTATCATCTCCAGGTTGCTTGCAAATGTTAAAAACATTCATCTCCAATGTCATGTTTCCAAAAGATAACTTCATCACTCCATTCCTACAATTAATCAATGCATTAGAGGTTGCAAGAAATGGACGTCCTAAAATAACTGGAATTGAATTACATGCATCAACAGGTTGTGTATCTAAAATAATAAAATCCACGAGATAAATGAATTTATCAACTTATACTAACACATCTTCAACTATTCCTCTGGATACTTTTACAGATCTATCAGCAAGTAACAAAGTTACAGAAGTTGGTTTTAACTCACCTAGATTGAGACTTTGAAAAATTGAATATGGAAGTAAATTCACACTAGCTCCAAGATCAAGTAAAGCTCTTTCAATTTTATGTTCTCCAATAAAGCAAGAAATTGTAGGACAACCAGGGTCTTTATATTTCAAAGCATTATTTTTTTGAAGAATGACACTTACTTGTTCGGCTAAAAAGGCTTTCTTTTTCACATTCAGTTTTCTCTTCACGGTGCACAAGTCTTTTAAAAATTTAGCATAAGAAGGTACTTGTTTAATAACATCCAACAAAGGTATATTGATCCTTACCTGTTTGAAAGTTTCAAAGATTTCAGAATTGTGATTGACTTTTCTTTGTTTGGTCATGACATGAGAAAATGGAAGTACTGGTGGGGAATCGGTCTTTTCTTTGCAATGTTCAAGTTCAACCCTTTCCTTACCCTCAAAGATTACTCATCATTTTTCTCACAAGGTTCAAGAATAGGTTTTTCAATAACCTTACCACTGCGGAGAGTAGTGATTGATTTGACTTGATCCATGTGTTGGCTTCCGGAGCTACTCGCACTTGAATTGTATTGCCCTTTGGGATTTTGTTGTGGTTGAGATGGAAACTTACCTTTCTCTTGAAAACTGAGAGCATATGTGAACTTTATATGATCTTTCAAATCTGCCATAGTTTGAGCATTTTGAGTGTTGATTGTCTCTTGCTTTTCAATGAATGCATGCAATATTTCCTCAAGATTTCTTCTAGGAGGGGGAGCATAAGGAGGTGCATATCCATGAGGATTTTAAAAATTATGGTGTGCTTGAAATGGTGGCTGTGAAGTTTGTGCATTATTGTTTCCACTCTTCCAACAGAAATTTGGGTGATTTCTCCAACTAGGGTTATATGTTTGTGAGTATGGATTCTAATTTGGCCTTTGGAAACTATTTAAAGAATTGGCTTGTTTATGGAGACATTCCTTGAAAGAATGCAAAGTTGGACAATCATTGGTTGAGTGTTCATTAGTTTCACATATGTGACATACAATTTCTTGAACAGATTTCAATTGACCACTCCTTTTCAATTCTAGTTTCTAGCTAAAGATGCAAATTTGGCTTGGAAGTCATGATCTTTCCTAAGGTTGTACATACCTCCACAAGATGTGTCACACCCGGACATCGCGGCGACCGATTAAAAATTAACACTCGATTGGAAAAAGAACAAATATCTGGCATCTTGTTCTTTTAAGGGGAAATGTCGTGTTCAAGGAGTCTCCACCTAGTATTATGGTCACTAGGAACCCTAACTGGTCAACAGAGATCCTATGGTACAAGACTGGTTACGCAAAAGGGAAGATGTTATCACCCCTTAAGCGTCCTACCTAAGTTAGGCTGCATTGCTGGTTTTGTCTAAAATTGCTAAGAATTTGTTCTCCTTTTTCCCTTTTTTTATTCTTCCTTTCATGTTCCTGACTCTGGCGTCAGTGAACAATTCCTACGAATATTTCCAACTCTAGCGTCAGTGAACAATTCCTACGAATATTTCCAACTCTGGCGTTGGTAAATATCACAAATCCAAAAAATATGATACTCCTGACTCTGGCGTCAGTGAATATTTTCGCAAAAAAATGAATTTGAAGAAGAAATTTTCTATGTCATTTTTTCTTGTTTATCCTTTATTATTATTTGCCCTTTTTAGATGGAAATAAAAAACATTGCACGACAGATTTGTATTTAACAATAATAGGCCACTGATTGAGCACATAACTTAAAAAAAAAATACAAAACGCAAAAAAAAAAATAAATCAAAGTGCGAGGGGCCCATAAATAAATCAACAAAGATCCCCAAATATTTTTGGAATTTTTTGATATCGAAAAGGGGCTCGTTTCGCCAAATATCAAATTAAAATGGACATAAAAATTATGGTTAAGGCACAAGAGTGTGTTTTGCCAAACACACCCTTAATAAACATAATTTGGGTCGCACTATTTTCTTGCAACAATTACACAGAAACAAAGAGAAGAAGAAGACTTTACCTAGTGAAGCCGAAGGCGAAGGCGAAGGTAACAGTGCAGGCACCGACTGGAGAATGCTCTCCTCCTCCTCTTTTCAGTCTCTCCTCCCTCTGTTCTTGGTGTTTTTTTTTTCGGTTCTCTCTTGTAATGGCCTCCTCTTGGGGTTTTTTGTGTTTGTTCCCCTCTAGGGTTTTTTTATCCTCTCCTCCTCCTCTTTTGCATCACTGAGGTCTGTATTTATAGTGTCAGAGTCCCTTCGCGTGTGAGAAACAAAATTTCAATCAAACTCATTCTCTTTTTTGAAGTTTGAATTTGATTAAGAATCAAATTTGAAAGTGGATAACTATCATTATCTTGAAGACAAGGATTTTCTTGAAGATAGGGATTATCTTGAAGATAAGGATAGAATGACAAAAATACATTGTAGTCCCTAGTTTTCATGCAAGTTGACAAATCACACTTTTCATCGAAATAAATCTCTGATATTTTAATTTTACATTTTAAACCCTGTAAAATAAAATTAAAAAGCCAATGGGCCAAAATTGGGTTACAACAGTTGCCCCCTCTTTACGATGCTTACGGTGCAAAGGCATTAGAAAATTTATTTTCTTTTGACTTTGTATAGTTAGTTTTGTAAAAAAGAATAATTGTGAAAACCCTTCCTCTTTTCCTTTATTCTATTTTTTTTATTGATTTTTTTTTGGTTTTTTTTTAAATGGTCTAGTTGTTCCAGGCGACCTGCCCGATGAAGAATGAAACACGAAAAGGGTTTCACGAGTGGTCTAATTCTTCCATGTGACCTGCCCGATAGGAAGAAGCAACGCGAAGGATTTCGCGAGTGGTCTCATTTTTCCAGGTGACATGTCTGATGAAGAATAAAAAGCGAAAAGGGTTTCGCGAGTGGTCTAATTGTTCCAGGCGACCTGCCCGATAGGAAGAAGCAACGCGAAGGATTTCACGAGTGGTCTCATTTTTCCAAGCGACCTGCCCGATGGTGAAAATACAGAGAGAGATTTTTTTTTTAACAAGTGGTCTCATTGTAATGGGTGACCTACCCAGGTGGGAAAATACAAAGAAAGGGTATCATTGTAATGGGTGACCTACCTAAGTAAAAAAATAAAGGGTCTCATTATGATGGGTGACCTACCCAAGTAAAAAGAGAAAGGAAAATGAGGGCTCTGTTGCGATGTCGTGGTCGCACAAATTAATTACCCTAGCTTAAAACACAAAACACAAGATAGTATAGAGCAAGCAAGGGGTCGATACCACGAGGAAGGTTCAAGTCAGATTTTTATGCTAGATGATATGCAATTTGGGGGGGTTTTGGACGTTATCTAGGATAAAGGAAAAGAAAACAGAAAACTATCAAACAAAATTTAATAAGATCAGAAAATTATCAAGAGAACAAACCTTAGTCGCAAGCACACATCCACCTACAGAAATCAGAACTGATCATGGAAACGAAACATCAATTTATATTCTGAATATTTATCTCTTCTTAACATTGGTTAGTTAACGGATCCGCCGTATAACTAACCCTAACCATCAAACAACCACAGTGTCCGCACTAGTAATTTAATTCAATGGCAACCTTAAGAACTAGATAAGTTGATTAATCAACAAAACATAATTGTCCGCAGTCTATGTTTGATTTGATTGAATGTTCTCCCTAAGATTAATAACGTAGATCTGCTACAATTATTAAACTCGGTTGCTTCACAAGTTCATATACCACAACTCCGGTTTTGATATCAAACTTAGCAATAGATTGTCTACAATAATAACTTAGAGTCCGCTTTAGCAATTAAAATAAACAATCATAGGAAAAATAAGCATAGGAGAACAAACATATTCATCATATAAACTGAAAAGAAAATGGTAAAATAAATCTCACAGTTCTTGAAATCTGAAGGTTTCCGTGTCCTTGCGACCAAGAAAAAGAGTTTAGCCTTGCATGTTTGTTGAACAACTAATCAAAAAGGAGGAGGAATGCATGATTTCAGGTTTCTTAGAGGAGGGGGGCATTTTTCTCCTATTGGCTGGCTGCCCCCTTTCTCTTCTCTCTTTCATAGTCATAGCTCAAAGCTACGCTTAGTCCATCCTCACAATCAAAATCAAAAACTTGCTGCACACACTTATCAACTTGGTCATAGCATATGATAGAATAAACATTGTTATAAGGATATTTCATTGCATCATGAAAATTAAATTCAATCTTTTCATCTCCTACTTCCATAAACAAAGCATCCTTACCACAATCAATCTTTATATTGGCAGTTTTCAAGAATGTTCTCCCAAACAATATAGGAGTGCTGTTTGATGAATCACAAGAATCATGTTCCATATCAAGAATATAAAAGTCGCATGGAATGACCAAACTATCAATCTTGATTAGGACATCTTCTATCACACCAAGTGGGTAAACAAAACTACGATCCGCAAGTTGTATTACAATGCTAGTTTTATTCAAAGGCTCAAGACTAAGAGAATCATAAACATGTTTGGGCATAACACTAATGGATGCACCTAAATCGCACAAGGCCTTTTTGAAACTAGCATTACCAATAACACATGGGATAGTAAACGCACCTGGGTCTTTTTGCTTCAAAGGCATATTCTTTTGAACAACAGCAGATACAACTTCACCCATACTTACCATTTCATGACCTTTCAGTTTGAAAGCTCTCTTGGTATACACAACTCCTTCAAAAATTTGGCGTACTTGGGAATTTGTTTGATAGCATCAAGCAAAGGAATGTTGAGTTCTACTTTCTTGAAAACCTCTAAAATCTCTTTTTCTTTGTCCTCTTTCTTTAACCTAGAAGAACTCACAGGAAAGGGTGGAATTGCTTTAAAACTGGAATTTATTGAGTGAGGAGTTACCTTTGGAGTGCTGGTTGATGTTTCAGTTTGTAGAGGAGGAGGATGTTCCTTCTTTGTACTCAATTTGGTTTCTATCTCTTCTTCTTCCTCCATCTCAATTTGTTTCGACCTTTTCTCTTCAAGTTTTTTCCCACTTCGCAGCATGATCGCACTAACATTCTCTTTTGGATTCAATGCTTGGGAGGGCAATTTTCCATTCATATGTGCTTCTAATTTCCCCACACTTGAAGCTACTTGCCACATTTGCTTCTCCAAGTTGTGAATACTTGACCTTGTTTCCTGTTGAAAAGATATGACATTTTGTTGCAAGGTCACAGTGTTAGAAGCCAAAGTTTTCATCATCTCACGAAGATCATCACTGGATGATGACCCCATAACATTGGAGTTTGTGAATGGAGGAGGTTGTCTTGCTTGATAATTCTATTGGGGCTAAAATCCATGGGGATGGAATTGTCGGCCTTGATTGCCTTGTTGAGGCTGGTTCCCATACCGTAGGTTGGGATGATCTCTCCATCCAGGATTGTATGTGTGGGGAAAAGGATCATACTTACGCTGAGGCTGTCCATTGAATGCTCCATCAACTACATTAGCTTGTTCAATGTAATCTTCTTGCATTGTTGGGCACATAACTGAAGCATGTCCTTGTAAGGAGCATATGCTACAAACTTTCACCTGTTGTACATTGCCACAAGCCAAAGAATGCACAAGAGAAGTAAGATCATTAACTTTATTCTCAAGGTTAGAAATACTTACCTCATTTACTCGTTTATTTGCGAAGTCTCCACGGGTGCCAAACTGTTTCGAGTTGGCTGCCATGTTTGAGATCAATTGGCGTGCAGCCTCGGGTGTCTTATCTACCAATGCCCCTCCACTTGCAGCATCAATGATACTACGGTCAGTAGGCATCAATCCTTCATAGAAATATTGAATGAGTAGTTGATCGGGTATTTGATGATGAGGACATTGAATGCAGAGTTGCTCAAATCTTTCCCAATATTCAGAGAGTGTCTCTCCATGAGATTGCCGAATCCCATATATTTCTTTCCTTATGTTGGCAACTCGAGATGCTGGAAAATACTTTTCAAGGAAGATCTTCTTCATGCCATTCCAATTTCCAATTGAACCTGGGAGAATGGAGAAAAGCCATGCCTTTGCTGCCCCTTTTAAAGAGAAAGGGAAAGCTTTTAACTTAACCTATTCTTCATCAACTCCGTTCGGTTTCATGCCAACACAAATCATATGGAACTCCTTGAGATGAGTATGAGGATCTTCTCCTGCAAGACCATTAAATGTTGGTAGCAAATGTATAAAACCAGATTTGAGCTCAAAGTTTACATTATTGTCGATGTTTATGCACAATGGCTGATTTTCCATGTTAGGAGCAGCAAGCTCCTTGAGTGTTTGTTGTCGTGCAATAGCCATGGTGTTGAGGCGAGCTTCCTTTCATAACCTGCGTAAAGTTTTTTCTATTTCGAGATCCAATTGCACTTGACTTTGGTTAGTAGAACGGGTTGCTGGCATAAATCATCAAGAATACTCAAAAGAAACCAACCACACAAGAGATCGAAAACAATGCAAATTGTACGAAAATCCTACACTAGAAAATTAAAACTACCTAAAAACACTAGAAAACAGTGGAATTTGGCCTCGATAGGATGGGGCTAGTGGTGTAGCACTAGTCCTGTTCATAAATTGTTTTCCTTCAGGAAACAAAAGGCCGATACCTAATTCCACCAAAAAAATCTGTTTTGAATAGTACCGCTGCCGTAAGTGAACAGTACCGCCGCAAGCAAAAATTCTGTCTCTTTTTTTTTTTGAATCACAACAAATAAAAATAACAGTACAAGCACAAGAATCAACTAAATGATTAATAAAAATTCTGTCTCTTTCCATGTCCTTGCGACCAAGAAAAAGAGTTTAGCCTTGCATGTTTG
The DNA here is from genome assembly GCF_000002775.5 of Populus trichocarpa. NCBI lineage: Eukaryota > Viridiplantae > Streptophyta > Magnoliopsida > Malpighiales > Salicaceae > Populus > Populus trichocarpa. The sequence continues at coordinate 18,346,337 of NC_037286.2, read as the reverse complement.
TTGAACAACTAATCAAAAAGGAGGAGGAATGCATGATTTCAGGTTTCTTAGAGGAGGGGGGCATTTTTCTCCTCTTGACTGGCTGCCCCCTTTCTCTTCTCTCTTTCTTTTTATATGCTAAGAAACCCTAGTCCCTATTTTACAAAATAGTCCTCCTTTAAGTTGACAGTTTACATTTAAGTACTTCAATAACTATTTTCCTAAAAAGAAGAAATAGCCTTGCATTAAATCTTCAAGCTTTGACTTAGAGGAGCTAAATTGCTGAAATAAAAACTTGGACGCTGGTTTAGATGCTTCAAAATGTAATTTGGACATGTTCCTTCACGAAACCTGTTTGCTGGCAGAATTCAGCTGTCATCTTTGAAAAATCATATCTCCCGCAAATGACATCATTTTTGGCTAAAAGTTTGAGAATTTATAGGACTATTAGTCAGGAATCCAAAACAATTGAGTTTGCATCAATTGGACTTATGTAACTCCAGATATTTAAGTCAGAATGGCTGAAGGTCAACACTGGCAGATTGCGAGATTTGACTTTGAAAGCTGCGATTTCCATGATATTCCTTATTTTATTTTCTTGCCTTAGATGTCTAGAAAGGTATGGATGTTAGCTTTTTAGTGCCACTAGAATCACTTCATTTCGACCTCTAGAACTCACGCTCTGCACAAAACATCGACTAAACGTCAAATATGCCAGTTACCTCCAATATACTCCTTTTTGCATCTTTCATCCAAAAGTACCTTCAAAACATAAAACAAAGAATTTCAAGGTATTTTATAGATATAACATAGGCAAATCATTAGTTAAATACGGGTGAAACTATCAAATAATATAGTTGCATCAGGCTCTAAGGCGTACTCAAAAGGATGGTCGAGGGCTCGAAGGTGCACTAAAAAAGGAGGTGAGGGCTCGAAGACGCACTCAAAAGAATGGTCGAGGGTTCGAAGGCGCGCTCGAAAGGGGGTAGGGTGAATGGTCGAGGGCTCGAAGGCGCGCTCGAAAGGGGGTAGGGTTAGGAAACGCACTACCTTAAATGGTTGCGGGCTCAAAGGCGTGCTCGGAAGGAAGCAAGGGCTCAAAGGCGCATTCAAAAGAATGGTCGAGGGCTCAAAGGCGCGCTCGAAAGGGGGTAGGGTTAGGAAACGCACTACCTTAAATGGTTGTGGGATTAAAGGCACGCTCGGAAGGAAGCGAGGGCTCAAAGGCGCGCTCGAAAAGAAGGGAGGGCTCAAAGGCGCTCTTGAAAGGAAGTAAGGGCTCAAAGGCACGCTCGAAAGGAGGTAGGGTTAGGAAACACACTACCTTGGATGGTTGAGAAAAGGTAGTGGAAAAATACAAAAAGATTTTTTTTTTTTTGCAGCCTAATTCTCATGGGCGGCCTGCCTAGGTTAAAATTTCTTAAAGGTGAAAATTTTCCAAAAGCGATTTCATACTTGGCCCTTTCAAGGTGGCCTTTCATTTGATGGATCTCGTCAGAGATTTCTCTTATGAATTTTGCAAAACTCATTGTCCAATGTCTCAAAGTTTAGATGATGTGCTTGCATCTTTACCTGATTTGAAATATAGGCCCCCATTTCTTCTTAATCTTCTTGTTTGCTTGATTGATAATGACTTGCTATCTCTGATTTGGATCACCTTTTTCATTTAGCTTCTAGCCTAATCGAGTTGGCCCATATAAGTCTCTTCCCAGATTCGTTTACACAGCTTAGCCTTTATGGTGCCCATCGTGACCCACTTGCTTGCTAGAGATTTTTCATCTCGTCAAATAATTTGAGAGGATCATTCATTAATCCTCGTCTCACTTTTAAAAACATTTGTTGTCACTTGCTGAAAGAATCAAGCTGCCTTTTATAAACCAAGATGCCCCCTTGTCTTGTTGCAGGAAATGTTCATCTCTTTTTCTAGAAGGGATCGATTTTTCCTTCTAAACATAATTTTGCCCCCTTGTACTGGTCATTTCCCTTAGGTATGCTTTGTCAATAACTTTGCCAAATAATGATCTTTTAAGTGACCATTTTCACATTTCTCCCATTTTTAGTTTGGTGAAGGAATATTTGTCTCGAATGAATCTTGAAATCTTGATCTTGCATTTTGAAAACAAAAATTGTTTTGATGTAAGTTTAAAAGCATTTGCTTTTGAAATCTTGCAACTCCTTGGTTTTTTCTTGGAAAAGAGATTATTTGCTTTTGTATTTGGCGATATTGTATTTGGTGAAAGTACATTATAAGGTGACCTTCTGTTTCTTATAGGTTTTCAAAGTGAAGGGCTCGAGAAAAAGGTCGAGGTTTTGTTTGAGAAAAACTTGTCTCTTTTTGAACACTTATGTTATCAGCATGAGTAATAATAAATAGCTTGTTCTCAATGTCACGACTCTAATAAAGAAGTACTCTTTGCATTTTGAGAGCATTGTTTATTAATCCAGGTTGTTTGCTTGCTTGATTAAAAGGGACTTTTACAATTATGTAATGTAAGCTGTGGTTTTTTGCTATGAAAGAAAAGGATTCGTAAGGCTCAAAGAGTGTTTCCGGGTTTCAAAGATTGAGGATCACTATCAACAGTTCGACTCTTTGTGTCATTCATCTTTTCTTTTGTCGCTCTTCTTTGATTTGCTTTTTCATTGCTTTGCTAGGGCATACTCATTTTATCTTGGTTATCACTCTTTCTTGTGATTTGGGCATGCCCCCTAGTCATTGAGTTTCTTGGGCTCTTTTGCCTTTTCGGCTGTCTCACGGTTTTTTCATCTTTTCTCCTTGAAATTTTCACTTGCCCCAGTGTGGGGTGTGATCCTAGTCGGTTTTTTTCATGAAAGAAAAATTATTCAGGCTCAAAAAAAGACTGCAAGGGATATACTTTTTAGAATGTGAAAGGAATAACAAATATAGTCTTTCCTCATTTCAAACGCAAGTAGTTAAGATCAATAAACTTTGGCCTCGTCCAATGTGATGGTTTGGTCTTTGCAAAGAGATGCATTTCGTGAGTCTATGAGCAATGAGTTCACTACATACCATTATTCATACATTTAAAACAACATGTCTCAAGAGTCATGGTGTGAGGATGACAGTTCATTTTCTATTCGTGCATTTTGGTTCAAAATTTAGTCACCTCAATGAAGGAGTTGCTTGATTCATGTGTCATTTTACAAGTAGAATGTCATAAATATTATTTTAAATAAACACCAAATTATTTTTGAAATCAAAATGCAAGTTCAATTTTTTAAAACTCCAATAGGGAAACTAATTTTGGTAAAAGAGATGAATTGCGTCTATGAGGTCATGCGAGGCTTCAAAAGTGTATTTGTGAGTTCTTAAAGGGAACCCCTTTCAAGATATTTTGGTTGTAAATCAACGGAAGAGACACAATTGAAGGACAAAAACAAAGACTTATACTAGCAAGGTTACACATAAAAGGGCTAAACACTTAGTAATCATCGATTGGAATTTCTGGAATCTTCCAACCATCCCTCTCCTTTGAATTCCTTGACATGGGCACCTTTTCAATAGTCAGTTAAGGTCATACATAGACCAGTCTTGGCTTAGTGACACTGTAGCTTCGTCTTCAGGATGAGTGACCTCTAGATGTCTTTGTTTTGGTAGCTCTTTCTCTCGTTTTTGTAACCACCTTTCACATTGTGAACCTCGGTTTCTTTCTTTTCCCTAGTGAAACATTTTCTTCTCAGTCGAGTCAGCAACCCTTCCTAAATGGATAGCTTGTTCGATCCTCTTAGCTATAGCGACCAGGTCAAAAAAATATTGTGCAGAGCTTCCAACCAAGTATTCAAAGTATGGGGCCTTGAAAGTGTTGACAAACAAATAAAGGAGGATTAACTTGTGCGGCAGTCTCACGCCACCTTTGAGTGTATTCTCTTATGGACTCCTTGTTGTCCTTTTCCATAGCTTGCAAGTTTGACCTATCATGACCCACATCCATATTGAACTTATACTGCCTAATAAAGGCATCAACTAAGTCCTTCCAATTTTTTTTTATCTTGGTATTGTCCAACCACATATACCAAGTAAGGGCAACGTCACTCAAATTGTCTTGAAAGAAGTGAATCAACAGTTTCTCGTCATGGACCACCTTAGCCATTTTGTTGCAGTATCCCTTGAGATGAGTTACAGGGTATTAAGTTCCTGTATATTTGACAAACTCCGGCACCCTAAACTTCTTAGGAATGACTACGTTAGGTACCAAACACATCTCAGCAACCTTTATATAGTCATGTAGGCTAGATCTCTTGAATGCCATCAGCCTTTGTTCTAGGGCAACCCATTTGTCCAAGCCATCTTCTCTTACCATCTTGTTCTTTTGAGATTCCTTCTTTGTAAGGTCAATGGTAGATGACATTTTTATGGGATATGCTGGTTGAGCAAATTAGGAATACATAGCCTATTGAGACATCTCATTTGCCCTCAGATTCTGTGGATTTACGAGCATAGGTTCAGGTTGAGCTATAAATTTTGCTTCTTCATGTTTAGATCTCAAGGCCTGTTCGATTAGGTTAGTAAGCCTTGTGCTTATTCTCTAAGACTTTCCATCTCTTTTCGGTGTTGGTCTTCCAACTAGGCTTTTTTCTTTGTTTTCCATTTGTCTTTTTTTGCAGTCGAGTGTTATAGGTATGGGGGACTTATTTTTCACCTGGTGTGCGGTATTATGACAGTTCATAATTGTATGTTCAAACATGCATGAAGATGAATACAACATATTGGGTATGGATTCGCCTTTTGGGGGGTGACATAACGATCGCTATTCTTTAAATGTGTGGTCAGATCTGAATCCGATATTTATTGCAATGTCGAGAGGAGATCTATTTAGCGTTTTGTCATCTGAGCTTTCAGCCACATTCTTGGTGTCTTTCATTATGCATCTAATGTCTTTGAGTAGCAGTATCTCACCGACATCCAGTCTAGGGTAGTCTCCCTCGGTCATTTGCAAGGCTTCAGACTCAAGTCCATACTTTCTGAAAATGATGAGGATTTCCTAGAAAGTCTACCACTTAATGTGCGTGTCCAAACTCTCATGCAAGTGCAAAAGGAAAGAAAAAGAAAAAAAACAAAAAAAATTAGAAAACAATAAAAGTGAAAAGAAAAAATAAAATAAAAAATATAATTTATACAGTAACTTGCCTCCCCGGCAACGGCGCCAAAAACTTGACACGATCAAAACATTGATGTCTTATCCCAAGTGCAGGAGTGTCGAAGTAATAAATAACTTGGCAAGACCGGGGTCGAATCATAGGGAGATAAACTATATAAAATTATAAACAACAAATGAAAAGGAGTTGAAGACAACTTTTGAGATGTGATATTGATGTAAGGATTAAACAAGGATAAAACAATTGTCAAGGTTTGAGGATCCACTAATGGTATTTTAAATAAGTATAGTATAAATTCTTTTTATTACTCAACTGAAAACCACACATAAAGGAGGTTCCAATCAGATTATAAATTATTAACATGATTATATTAATTATCTTATTTGAGTAATGTCAATACTTGTAAATATGGTCAGGTATTCATGGTGATAACTTATGTTAACAACAAATCAAGTTCCTTTCATAGCAAGTGTAGGTTATACCATACAGTAGGTTATCAAAGTGCCAAGTATTTGTTGTAACAAGGGTTGTATAACACAAATCTAGATTAATCATTTAACAAGCAATGTATGAAGAGTGAGTAAGATAACAAATACAAAACATGTTAGTATCAAATATTAAAGTCCATGTTGAGTTTATATTATACTTATTCTTACACCATTAGTATACCCTTTTCACCTTGACAAAATTAATTTAGCTAAACATCAGGAAGAAGAAAAAAATAAATAAACAATATAAGAACATAAACATGATATAAGTTAACTAAGTATAGTAAAGGAAATGAAAAGCATAAACAAGAGATTAATATAACATAAAATAAAAGTTGAACATTACAAAATATGAAGAGAGAGAGTGATCTTGATCTGAACACCAAGATATCTAAATGTATGGCAAATGCCTCCTTTTATAGGCTAAAATTCAGAACTATTGATTTGATGACTAATTATTGAGTGGGTGGCCACCTCTTGACTTGGTGACAACCATTATCTTCTTGTCTGAACAAAACGTCATTGCTAAGGTCATAATTTGAATAGTTAGTCTTCATGAAAGTTCTGGGCATTTGTCTCAGCTTTCCAACAAAACAAGAATGAGCTTATTTGTACTTTTAGAACTCGCGTTATGGGCTGAACACTGAACAGTGTCTGGGCTGCAGGACAGATTCTGACTTCTCTTTTGTTGCTACAATTTGAACTTGAAAACGGCCCTTTTGAATCTTGGACTCTTCATAAACGTTTTAGGCCTATGTCTTATCTTTCCTTCCATATAAACCAGACCTAAATTCATCTTCTATAGCTCCAGTTATGGTCCAATAATTGAATGATGTTCCAGTTTGAATTGAACCAACATCTCTTCTTTAAGCTTAACCATCTCTTTATCTTTTCACTTTCAATAATTAAACACATCAATCCTTTAAATTGTGAGATATGCCTGCATTCAAAATGAACATTTATCATAAATTAAAGATATCTTATGTTATCAGATTTGTTATTATAAAATATGCTTAAGTTAGGGAATTTAATGATACTTTAAGTGCAATATGATGACATAAAACCTTAATGAAAATGCACTTTTAAGTACTAATCATTTATTTTGTCCCCATAATTTTTTCTTTCTAACAATTTAGCACTATATTCACTTTTCATTTCCTTAATTTCACCATTTTTATCTTGATTTAGGTTTCTTTAATTTAATTTAACTCATTTTACTATCGGTTAAATTTCTCATATTTTAATAGCCTAGAAAAATTATAACCGGGGGTTTACAGGGATCTACTTTGATTTCTCTATCGATAATATCATACCAACAACATTTGAATAAAAAGACTTATTAGAATTCGATCCCTTAACACAAACTTCATTATTATGTCTTTCTAATCTAATCATACTCTTCAGTATTAAAAACATTTCCATTAATGATGTTTGGAGTGAGAGCATGACATGACGGGACATCGAGGAGTCGTCACCTAATTGTTTGGTTTAAGGTCACTAGGAGACCTGGGTGGACTGGTCTTATCATAAATTCCAAGGTAAGGGATTTATTGTGGCTAAAGAAAGTATTAACACCCCTAGCGCACCTTACATGAGATCAGTTGAATTGTGTTATCTGGATGTGATTTAAAGGTATTGATGGATTCCTAACCGGTGGTCTGTTTATAGCTTAGAACATAAATTTACGCTCATGAACAAAACTGGGATCTCAAATTTATTATGGGTGCTCAGTAGGTAATGAGATGGCATGTATACCAATCACTATCAATCGAAGCACTTAACAAAGAGTTGGATGGTTTCACTAACTTAAACCCTGACTGAAAGTCATAGGGTAAATCGTTACTCCCCCACCTAGCCTGAAGTTTCCATGTGCTCATCCTAGAGCGATATATCAAAAATAAACTAATAGTGCATGAAAACATTTATGAATGAGCATGATAAAATATTCTAAAACGTAAATAAAATAAAATAAAATAAGCCAAATGTAAAAATTTAAACACATCAAAATAGATAAACCACATCAAATACACAAAGTTTAGTCTAATACTGTAAGAAACAATGCCATCCCTAGTGGAGTCGCTCTTCTGTCGCACATGGACGGGCGACATTAGGGGGTCGTTGGTAGTCACCACTTAATTATTTGGTTCAGGGTTGCTAGGAAACCTAAGTATACTAGTTTTATCAGAGATTCAAGAGTAAGGAATTGGTTATGGCTAGAGAAGGTATTAGTACTCCTAGCACACCCTACCTGAGGTAAGCTGCATTGTGGTATGAATGTGGTTTAAAGGGTTTTAATGGGTTTCTAGCCGGTAGTTTGTCTCTGACTTAAGATGACGATTTATTTGTCTAAATAAATCTGGTGTTAAGAATTTATTATGGTCTTGTATACCCGAATAAATTCTTATAAAAAAATGGTTTTTTGTTATTCGTATATTACAGTGAAAAAATATTCCCAATAAAAATTGGTGAATATTTAGAATAATTCTGAGAATTTTCTAATCAACTTCTGTTATTTAAATATTAGCCTTACTTATAGGTCCAATATTTATACCAGAATATTGACCATTAATTCTCATGAATTAAAATTTATGAGTTATTGAAATATTGGTCAAATTCTCATGTATTCAGTAAACTAGTTATTAAATCCAAAATACATGCTAAAAAACTAAAACATACCATGTATTGTTTTTAAAACAAGATATGAATTTTTATATTTTTGAGATCGTATGCAATTAAAAACATTTAATTAATTAAATTTTGTTATCTTTCCCTTTTTTTTGTCATTCATTTAACACAGTGAAAAAAACAATAAAAAGAAAATAAACACACACACATTTTATTTTTTTACTATATTTTACTCACACACACCCATAATTATCAATTTATAAATTACTAAAATTCAAAATAATCCAAGCAACACATTAAATATTTACAAAAATTCACAAATCAATCTGGAGAAATTGCTGGGAATTCAGGAACAATGTTAGGAAGCTTTAAAGTTGTAATAATAGTGGCGGCGTGTGGATCATCATTACTAGCAGCACATGGTCCCATGCACGGTCACCATGAAGACAAGAAAATCGGTGGATCGAGAGTAAGTTTTTCTTGTTCTTTTTTTCCTTGGAAGTGAGAGCTACCACCACCTGCAAAACAAGGAAATCAACACAAGACAAACCAGTTTTATTTCTTCTTCTTCCTTACAGATCCGCCTCTCCACTGGAAGTTTTGGCTGCATGTCAGTGTTGATTTATCGATACAATGGTTTTGAGGAGAAATAAAGGTTGTTAAGGTGAGTCTGCGGTAGCCTCTGTGGTGGCTACCGTTGGTGTTAGGTTTGGTGCTATTATTCAGCCAAAAAGAAAGAGAAAAAATGGATGGTTCTTTGTTTATAAGGTTAAAGAGAGAGGAAAGGCTGACTTCCAGTGGTTGATAATGGAGTTCTTCTTTTGGCAGGGAGAGGGGCTGACAACTGTCTTGGAGGCGCTGGTATTCTTCATTATAAACGACCAGGAGCCGGAGATGATGGGTTTATGGGTATTGCTTCTCTGCCATTATAGGAAGGAAAGCTAAGGATTTATAGGTGGTGGTGTTGTTGTTTAGTGACTGATGGTGAGTGGAAGAAGGAGAGGTCGTTGTTGAGGAAGAACAAAAGAGAGGGGTGAAGCTGACAGAGAAGTGTGTTAGTGGTTGCAACAGGTTAATAAAAGAGGTGGGAGATGAACAATCTCAGGCTTGTCTTGATGAAGGAGAAACAAGGCAGCTATTATGAGGGGAAAGGCAAAAACAGGTGTTGAAGATGAGGATGAGGGCAGTGGTTTTAGTGGGGAGGAGCTGGAAGAGGACAAGGTTACTAGATTGGTCGGCAACGTTATAAACCCAGGGAAATAAGTGTTTGCGCAAATTGCAAACTAAAGAAGTGGAAAATAAAAGTGAAGAAATTTATCTATAGATTTAAATAAAATGGAATTCAGAAATTTTTAGATATAAATTTCCAAACGAAATATTTCAAGATATTATAAATTTAACCCAGAAATATTGAGGGTTAGATTAAATTAAAGAAAATGAACTAAACTAAAAAGTTGAGGGGTAGAATTATAAGAAATGAAAAGTGGTAACTTAATTATAAAAAGAAAAGATGTGGGAGAAAAATAATACACTTAAAGAAAATGGAGCCTAAGTGCAAATAAGAGAAATTATAGGGTATAAATACCCCTCTTCCTTGCTCATCAAAACCGGCAGCAACTATTAAGAGAAAGGGAGTGAGTTTTTGACTTTGTTCTTGCCAAATCAAGAGAGAAACACCAAAAATCCCAAGAACCCATCCAAGATTAAGGGTTTATAGGTAGAATAAACACTTGTGGGCAAAGGATTAACAAGAAAGTTAAAGGTAGAGAGAGAAGGGAGGGCCGACTGTCATTAGAAAAAGGGGGAGTTGAAATTTTTCGACTGGTTAAGGATCGAGACCTTGATTCTTACCAGGTAAGGAGTTCTAAACATGGTTCTATAAGTCATTTTGAATTCGATTACGAATTGATGCCTTAGTGTTGAAATTTAATTAGGGTTCTTAGACTTGAATTGAGAGAAATGAATTAATTGTTAAAATTAAGTTAATTCATGTATTGTATGTGATTGGGAGAAATCATGATAATTCATCATAGAAAATGTATGGGTAATTGAGTTAGGGGTGGCCGACCATATGAAGAGCAAGAGGAAAAGAGGGAAGATTTAAATAAATAGAGTAAATTGGCTCTTAAAATATATTTTTGACACTCTTATATGGTATGTGATATTGCTAGGGGTTGAGATAAAAGAGGAAAAGTTGAATTGTGGATGTTGTGTGGAAATGGAAAAGTTGACGAATCTGGACAGATTCGTCTCATGACTTTTGGAGAGAATTCGAGTAGGAAGATGAGGGAATTAGGATCAAGTTCCTTCATAGGAACTATAGTTTTGGATGTTGATTAACTAACACTACAAGATTTCACAGTTTTACCGACGGAAAAATTCCGTCGGTGTGTGATTAGAAGTTCGTCAGTGATTTTTTTACCGACGGATTATGTCCGTCGGCTTTCCCTTCGTCGCTGATTCCCCATTCCGTCGCTATATCGGTCGGAAAAACAAAAAAACCATTTGCCGATGGTTTTACAGACAGAATTTGCGCGCCAAAAAAAAAAGATTCCCGCTTGAAATATACCGACGGATTTTTAGTCTGTCGGTATATTGTGATTGACCAACGGAAAATAACTGTCGGTAAATCTGTCGGTGAGTGTATGAAATACCGACAGAATATGTTCGTCTGTAAATTCATCGGTAATTGTGGAAGCTACTGTTAAATGCCGACGGATTAATTCCGTCGGTAAGTCTGTCGGTGAGTGTTTAAAATACCGACCGAATTCATCCGTCGGTAAAATCCTTGGTAATAGTTTTTTTCTTAATTTGTTTTTAAAAAATTATTTAGGATATATAATATAAAACTATATAAATTAATTGTAATACAAACCAATTATGCAAATAAAATTTATATTAAACATAAAAAAAAGAAAAAAAAAAGTTAAATAATATTCATTACAAACTGAATATGTTTCAAGAAAAATATTAAATGAAGTTTTAAAGGTAAATAATGTTGATTACAAATTAATATAAAGATGATGGAGCTGGAGGAGGAGGAGGAGATCCTGGCGGAGGCTGGTGGTTATACGGCCAAAAAAGATTAGGCGCACATGTTCCGCTATTTGACAATTTCATAATCATTTCGTGAAGCTGTTCATAAGCCGCTTTTTGCTCTTCATGAGCCGCTTCATACTCCGCTTTTTGTTGTGCTTGAGACGCTTTGAGTTGCTCAGACTCTGCTCTTTGTTCCGCTCTTTGTTGTGCATGAGACGCTTTGAGTTGTGCGTACTCCGCTTTTAGGTTATCGTAGTTCTCGGTGAGTTGCTGCAAAGCCACGAACTCCTTAGATTGGGAGCTCGATATTGATTGGGAGCTCCCAACGGTTGAAACACTACGGGTCGACCGCAAGTTGTCGGCCGTAGTGTTGGAGAGCCCGTAAACCCGATTTTTATCGGGTCCACCTAACGAGCCAACCTCCATCCAAAAATCCGGATCGAATTTCAGATGGGTCAAAGTATCGTCCCCGTATCTCTCCCTCAACCGATTATTATAGGTCTCTTGAAAATAAAAAATAAAAAAGTAATCATCATATTCAATACAATAAACATAATAACTTACATAATAACTTACAAAATAAAATGGTTGAACAAACATACCACGAAATGCTGAGCACGGTTATCAACGAACTGTTGCGCCCCCTTCTGGCGGTCTTGACTTCGCACGTGCGTCTCCACAAACAGCTCCATCGGGCTCGGCTCACTTCCAAGAGACGCAGCCTATAATGAAAAAAGATATATTAACAACAACTGAATTTAACGATACATTTCATTTAAATTAATCTTACCATCCATTTCGCATGTGCAGCAAACGGAACGGAGCCGCCAGTGTGCGTTGTCACCCCGCCATGAATTGGCTGATTCCGGTTGCCAGCACCGGACTGTGAGCGTCGTGTGAACCGCTCAGACGTCACGTGCTCAAGATAGTGCGGCCATATATCTTCCGGGATGTATATCGGTTTGAAATCCCTCCAAACCGCAACATCGTTCCAGCCTTGGAAACCCCTATCCCTCGCGATTTTTTTTCCTTTTTCTGTGCTTCATACAAAAAATCACGCAACCTACTTCACGCAACCAAAAATTACATTTCGAAACATAAAGTTTTTTCTAAAAAAAATCTTGTATTGTTTTCGATCTTACCTAGTTGCCGCGTGATTTTCCCACACCCTCCCCTCACAACAGTGTTATGCTCAATGTCCCAGCAGAATTTGTGCTGTGTATAAATAAACAAGTTTAAATAAAAATAATAATTTATTTACAATTATATTAATAAGCTGAAAATTATAAATTAATACCAACCTCAAACCTGTTAAACCATGCATTGATTTGAGGCATCCATTCAGGATGCTTGGATATCTGACTCCATTGAAACAATGGAATCTCCATCGACGATTTAAACGCCGATGATATTACTCGGGCGGCTTCAATGTTTGTGAACCTGAAAATAAATGAAATAAATTCAACAGTGATTACTTCATAAATTATGTTGTAATTTTTTAAAAAAAAAACTAAAACCTTAACAAACTTACATTGAAAGGTCGTCCTTCCACTGTGCCTCGTACTTGCGAGTAAATTGATTCCGCTGCGAAGGCACGCCGCCTCTACGTTGTGAAGTACCGCTGGAAGAGGCAGCATCGGTTGACGGCGCAGGTGGTGTAGGTGCCTCTTCTTGAGAGGCACCTAAGGAAATATCATCCTCGCTGCCAGACGAACTAGCTGGGACCGCACCTGAGCGACCAGCTCTGGTTTTCGTTCTACGCATCTACACAATTTGATACAAATAATTATATAATTAAATTCAAATGTAAAAAAAAAAATTCGACAGCACCTCCCCTATACCGGATACTACCCAAATCCACAAACCTGCACATATTAACAATAGCCACAACCAATTTACCCAATCTATACTAATTATTCCAACATATTCAATTACTAATCCTAAGGTAAATTCAACATTAAGAATTACAATTCAAGTAATTATTCAATAATTATGCCAATACAACAAAACAATAAAAAAAAAAACTCTAGAATAACAATCAAAATAAATGGAAAAAATTAAACACAAAGCATGCAATAATAGAGTAAAACTAATAATTATTCCAACATATTCAATTACTAATCCTAAGGTAAATTCAACATTAACAATTATAATTCAAGTAATTATTCAATAATTATGCCAATACAACAAAACAATAAATTAAAAAAAAAACTCTAGAATAACAATCAAAATAAATGGAAAAAATTAAACACAAATCATGCAATAATAAAGTAAAATTAATAATTATTCCAACATATTCAATTACTAATTCTACGGTAAATTCAACATTAACAATTATAATTCAAGTAATTATTCAATAATTATGCCAATACAACAAAACAATAAATTAAAAAAAAAAAAAACTCTAGAATAACAATCAAAATAAATGGAAAAAATTAAACACAAATCATGCAATAATAAAGTAAAATTAATAATTATTCCAACATATTCAATTACTAATTCTATGGTAAATTCAACATTAACAATAAATATTCAACAAATTAACTAATAATAATTATGCCAATACAACAATAAAAAATATTCAATAAATTCAAAAAAAAACTATAGACTTTAGCAATGAATTATGCAAAAAAAACTATAGACTTTATCTACATTACAAAAAATACACCAAAACAAAAAAAATAACCAAAAAAATAGCAAAAAAAAACTATTAAAGTAAAATGAAATAGAGGAAACACTAACCTTTTAAACTGATGAAGATGATGAAGAAAACTTGCTAGAGATTGGAGGTGAAAGCTTTGAAGAATGGAGAGGAAAAAAATCAAATTCTTAAGGTGAGAAACGAAGGAGAAGAAAAAATGAACTGAACGGGCGGTCACTTGAACTTATATGGCAGTTTTACCGACGGATTCACCGACGGATATAAAATTAACTATTATTTTAATTTATCCCGTCAGTGATGTGTTAAAAATCCATCGGTAAATTTTGAATTTCGCACCAAAATTTTTAATGACCCTCCATATTTTTCGTGGTCCGTCGGTAATTCCGTCGGCAAGATGACGCGGTCAAAGGCGCATTTAATGGACAACCCTTTGAAATTCGCGCGGTCCGTCGGTAATTTTGTCGGTAAAATTGACCCGCCGACAACTTACCGACGGATTTAAATTCGTCGGTGTGGCCGTCGGTGATAGGGTGGCATTTCAAGTAATTATTTTCGAACTCTCTGTGAAATGCCGACGGACTTAAGGCCGTCGGTGTGGCCGTCGGTGATCGGGTGGCATTTCAAGTAATTATTTTCGAACTCTCTGTGAAATGCCGACGGACTTAAGGTCGTCGGTGTGGCCATCGGTGATTGGGTGGCATTTCAAGTAATTATTTTCGAACTCTCTGTGAAATGCCGACGAACTAAGTCCGTCGGTGTGGCCGTCGGTGATGTGGTGGCATTTCAAGTAATTATTTCATGTCACAAAATATTCATCCATGATCAATAATTATTTCAAGTAATTATCTCATAATTGTGGCATTTCAACTAATTATTTCAAGTAATAAATATTTTGTGTTTCAAAATATATATATCATTCATAATCTAAATTACATGAAAAAAAGGGTTTTACATAGGGCTTCATTTTGGTAGTTAGTCAGAATTTTCTTCTTCTTCGTCATCAATTGAATTGTCATCACCTTCATCGCAATCTTCAATATGAATATCATCTTCTTCATCGATATTTGGTTGTCCGCTAGAGCTCAAAACAAAATTTAACTCCTCTGCGTCAACATCAACAAGACTATCATCGAAAACACGAAAATTTGAATTTTCTTCCAATTCAATCGAAGGAGCAACTCGATATGGTTCAACCACCTCACTAACTTGAAAGACTTCATCTCGCACACTTGTGTCTTCGTTCTCATCCTGAACAACCTCGACACGACCCCGGGGTTTCATTTTTAAAATGGACAACCAATCCACTCTTGATCGATCCTTTCTAAATGAAGGGGTGTATGTGTAATAAACTTGTTGACATTGCTTTGCGAAAACAAAGACATCGTTTATGTTGCGGAGTCTAGCTTTTGAGTTGATTTCGACCAGACCATAGTGCGGATCAACTCTGATTCCTCTCTCAGTCGTGTCATACCAATAGCATTTGAATAAAAACACTATATTCTGCTCGTTATGATATTGCAGTTCGACGACCTCTTCTAATCTACCATAGTAGTCAACTTCTAACTCACTACTAGTGGATCCCTTAACACAAACACCGCTGTTGTATGTCTTTCTTCCTTGCCCGTATTCTTCAGTATGGAAAAACATATCCATTGACAAAATACACGTTGTAGCACTTACATTTTCTTTCTGGCCCCAGGCTTAGTGAAGACAATGACTTAGGTGCACTCCTTCCCATTTGATAAACCGTGTATGTAATGTACATCAATAAATAGTAAATGAACAAGAATCTCATAATGACATGCATACGTACAGTAATTTTGCAAGTTAGAATGAGTTTGTGATAGTGCTTATATGTGTTCTGAACCACGTGGCAAACTGCTCATCTTGTAATTGAAAGATCTGGGATTCGGTCAGCTGTGAGTTATTGGAGAGCAAATATTGACGATGTTGCCTGCAAGTGATAATGAGTGTATGATATTACAATATATAATTAACAGTATATTACTAACAAAGTGTAATTAGTATAAACTTACTGAATAAAAGGTCTCAGCTCATCACAATTAAATAGAACATAGTTGTGTGCTTGTTTGAACTCTATTTCCGACAAATATCTTCCTCTTACGGCATTTTTAGGTGTGGGTGGTCCAGTATTGGAGAATATTGACAAGTTCCCACTGGAAGGCACTTCACCGCCATCATCATGCCAGTGGAACGCGATTGATTCTCGTTCTCAGATGAGGTTCGAAATAGTACGAGATAAATGTTGAGATCTCCTCAACAATATAGGCCTTACATATCGAAGCCTCAACATGCGCATTGTTCTTAACCTTTTTCTTGAGATTAAACAAGTACCTGCATTGAAATATTAATCAAGTATTTTCAATTAAGAAAAACATATAAAATACTTTTATATGTGAATTACATTGCAACTGTAATATCTAACTGTTCGAATGGGTACATCCATCTATATTGGACCGGTCCTCCAGCTTTTGCCTCGGACGGTAGATGTATAGGGAGATGCTCCATTGAGTCAAAAAATGATGGAGGGAATATCATCTCAAGTTTGTATAGTGTCTCGACGATATTCGTTTGAAGCCTCTCAATGTGATCAACATTCAACTTGCTGGAGCATATATCTCTGAAGAAATGACTGATCTCCGTGAGTGCATCCCATATTCCCTTTGGCAACAAATCACGAAAAGCTAATGGGATGAGTGTTTGCATAAACATGTGGCAGTCATGACTCTTCATTCCATACAATCTGCAGTCCTCTATATTAACCAACCTTGATATGTTCGATGCATGTCCATCCGGAAAACGCAGACTCTTAAGCCATTTGTAGACTAGCAGTTGTGCGTTTTTCTCTAACACGAAGCTTGCTCTTGGTTTTGCGACCCGTGACTCATCATAAACCAACTCCATATTTTTACGGTTACAGTATAAAGTTATATCCAATCTAGCCTTGATGTTGTCCTTTGTCTTCCCCTTCACATCCATGACGGTGTTGAAAATATTCTCAAACATGTTCTTTTCGATGTGCATGACGTCAAGGTTATGGCGGAGCAGATTGGTCTTCCAATAAGGAAGCTCAAAAAAGATACTTCGCTTTACCCAATTATGGGTCAAACCAAAACCAGGAAACTTTTGCTTACCTGATTGAAGGCCAAACACAATGTCACCTGTACTATGAGACAACATCATGCAATTCTTCACCTAGAAAGACGCGGGGATGCAACATCTTTTTCAACTCTGCCAATAAAGAAATCTTTTCTGTTCTTTCTGTACCTGTGATGAAGTGGCAAGAAGCGACGGTGACAGTCAAAAAAAGAAGCTTTACCTGCATTTGCTAGCGTGAATGCCTTATTGTTTTCCATGCAGTATGGACATGCGAGTTTCTCATGCGTGCTCCAACCAGAAAGCATTCCATAAGCTGGAAAATCATTGATAGTCCACATCAATGCTGCCCTCATAAGGAAATTTTGTTTCCTCGATATATCATAAGTCAGAGCTCTGGAGGACCACAACTGCGCCAACTCATCAATCAACGGTCGAAGACAAACATCTATATTTCGCCCCGGGCTTCTTGGACCGGGTATGACAGTAGATAAAAACATGAACTCCGGCCTCATACACATTCCCGGTGGCAAGTTATAAACTGTGAGTATGACCGGCCAACAAGAATAAGGAGCAGCAAATGACCCAAATGGGTTGAATCCGTCTGTACACAACCCAAGACGCACATTCCTTGATTCAGCTGAAAAGTGAGGATGAACACTGTTAAAGCGTTTCCACGCTTCGCCGTCAGAAGGATGAACCATCACTCCATCAACCGCATGGTGTGCTTGGTGCCATGTCATGTGCTCAGCAGTCCTTGGTGACATGAATAACCTCTGCAGTCTAGGTGTGATCGGGAAGTATCTAAGTTTTTTATATGCCACTAAAGTCTTTCCCCTACCAGTTCTAGGTTTGTAACGGGAATGCCCGCATGTCATGCACTCGGTCATCTCAGCATTTTCAAGGTAGTATAACATGCAGAAGTTAGGGCACATGTCAATTTTTTAGTATCCTAAACCGAGGGGTTTCATCATGGACTTCGCAGCATAGAAGTTCTCTTTCAGCTTGTTCCCTTCAGGTAAAATGCTTCTTGCCCATTCAATAATCTTGTCATACTCGGCCTCACTCAACCCGTGATCTGACTTGATGGTGAACACCTGTGCTACGACTGATAATTTACTGTGGTTCGTGCAGCCATCCCATAATGGTTCGTCAGAATCTTTCAACAAATCAAAAAACCTAGCTGCATCTACATTAGGTTCTTCTTCTACGATTGGACATTGACTGCCATTACCTTGATTCATTCTCATTGCATCCATAACCATATTTCTGTAAGGATTAGTGTTGTCATTTGCCGTTTCATGCACGTTGCTAGCACTAGAAGTAGACCCAACCACCGTTTCTTCCATTCTCCTCTCACTCTCGCTAACAAATACTTCTCCATGTGCATACCAACACTGGTAATTCTCCATAAACCCTTTGTGTAGAAGATGCATCATTACAACATCTGGATGCAGATACTTTTTATTTTCACACTTCCTGCATGGACACCTAATACCGCCTCCAGTAAAATTTCTGGGAATAGATGTTGCGAAATTAATAAAACCCTGAACCCCATTACAATAATCCATCCTCCGCAATCCTTGGGGTGAATCTTGATACATCCATGAACGATCATCCATGACTTATATCGAACCTCTATAAAATTATGATGACATCATGTATTAATTAACTAAGTTAGGTAAATAAACTTGCAAAAATATTACTTTACCTCGAGATTATCCAACAAACCAATCACAACTTCTCATAAATATTAAATATTCATTATCATTTATCAACGTCCATACGAATTAAAATATATAAATTTACAGAAATTACCACTCCGCAATAATACCATTGATAAAACTTTAAACGGGCCCATTAAGCAAGCTATTAATTATTTCAAAATAGCACATGTAATTCGGTAATTCCATAAAGAAATAACAATTTACAAACAAATACAATCTTACAAAATCTAAAACAAACCATAACAGGTACAAAATTATACATTCATATACTACAAGTTTGTTTGAGAAATAACAATAAAATATGTACATCTACTAACAAAATACATATACTAAAAAAACAATAAAATTGACATTTAATTAAATGTTAAAATTTAAAAAGATAGAATTACTTACAAAAATTGATAAAATCCGTCGGTAAATCAGAACACGGATGTTGTGACCACAAAACTTCAAGAAATATAACTTGTTGTGCTGATATGAGGAAGATGTTTTTTTGGGGGGGGAGGGGGGGCTGGTTGTTTGCAGATGGGGAGAGTTGGGATGAGGAAGAAGAAGGAGAAATAGGGGAGGAGAGGGTCGGCAGAGCTGTCATATATTACCTTTTTCCGACGGTTTCACCGACGGAAACTCCGTCGGTTATTACGTCGGTGATTCTGACAGAAACATAGACACGTCACTGTACGGATCTGCCATTTCAAATCCCTAGGTGAGTCCGTTGGCAATTTAAATGGCGAACCGGTCACATCATCGTACGGGCACTGTACGGGCTGTCGTTTTGAATCCGTCAGAAAAAAAAAACCCGCCAAAACCTCCACGTCAGCGACTCGCCTTTTTTTTAAATTCAGAAACTTTTCCGTCCGTAATTACAGACTGAATTACAGATGGAAATTTTCCGTCGGTAATTTCAACCTCAAAATACCGACATAAATATTTTGTCGGTAAATCCGTTGGTATTTAGCGAATTTCTGGTAGTGTAAGAAAATTGGTCTTACTCAATTTGGATCTATAGAACTCCACTTAAGGGTCACCAACCGAGACTGGGTCATGACAGACCCTATAGGGCAGTAGGTCTGATTCGTTGACGAGTAAATTTGAGTGTCTTAGAGGTAGAACGGGATTCTCCTCCCTTCAGGAGACTTGTAGCCCCGTGTCTTAACTTTCCAACGAGACTAACCTTGCTTGAAACGGAGTCCTAGAACTCCTGATATAATAAAAAATCTTAGGAGAGGTTGGAATGCGACCTCTGCTGGCAGATTCGAAGAGTCGCTAAAGCGACTATCTAGACGCGTTAAGGGTGAAAATTGGGTCCTTTCACGTCAGGGAACATGTGATATTACATTTTAATTTCCAAAAGAAATGAGCCATATTCAAAATAGAAATTTGTAATGATAACTATGGTCGGACGAAGAATGATGATATTAATGGATGAAATGAGAAAACATAAAATATAAGAAAAGAATAATTGAAAGAAAGACTTGTATTGGCTATTAATGTGGTTATTATAAAATGTATCCTTGAATGAAATTGATTTATGAGATATGTCTATGATTACCAGAAGGGACCACAAGCATGGTGTAGCAGCAGCAGCAGCAGTAGGGGAGCACGAGTAGAGCTTTTACTGCAGGTAGCTAGGTGATCTGCACCTATACTTTCTAGTTAAATTCCATGATTTAATATGTTATTGATATGAAATGTGAATTAGCGAATGTTGGATATTATGTGAAAGGATGAAAGTTTGCGTAATGATGTTGATATTTTGAATAATATTATGAATGTATGTGTATTCAAGGTGAATGGTTCTTGTGTGAATTGTCAAGTGATGAAATTATCGCTGATAAAGGAAATATGAGAAGTGTGATATGTGACGTGGACTAGCATACATTTAGTGTATGTTATGATCCCGGGTAAGGGGATCACCATGTATTGGCTATCATACATTTAGTGTATGTTAGGATCTCGGGTAAGGGGATAGCTATGCATCGACTCCTACGGGATGATGATGATACAAGTGAAATTGGTATCGGTAATATGTTAGGAGAAAATAATTGTCGCACGTCGTAAAATCCGCGCGGCGTCGGCTGGCGATTTTTCTGTTTGTTGTTTGCTTTGATTTGATTCGTTGGAGTCGCCACCTAGTAATTTATTGAAGGCTACTAGGAAACCGAATGTACTGGTCTTGTCAGAGATTCGCAGGTAAGGGACTGGTTGTGGTTAGGGAAGGTATTAGCACCCCTAACGCACCCTACCTGAGGTAAGCTGCTTCGCGAATTTGATGTGTTTAAAGAAGTTTTAATAATTGTTTTTTCATCGGATATTAGAAATACAACTTACATATAAGTTAATAATTCTTGACCGTGATCCAATCAAAATATTAAATTCTTCTTTAATCTTTGCAATTTTATCATAAAAATATATATATATAAAATAAAACAAATACAAACACACACATTCACTTTTACTATATTTGTTTCTTTTCTTTTCTTTTCTTTTTTTCTTTTTTTCCTTCCATATTTACAAAATACAAATTACAAAAACTCAAATCTAAACAAATATTACATTAAACTCAAAACTCCATAACAGTGCTGGGAAGCCCTTCTGGAACAGCATGAACAGTGGCGGCGCGTTGGTTCACGCGCCGCCGCACAAAACGCCGGAAAAAGCAGGGGCCAGTCACAGCTTCCTCCTCTTCCCTTCCCTGCCGGCGGTGAGGGTCTTCATCACCTGCAAAAGAATAAAACACCCAAGCCAGTTGATTTTAATTTTTTCTTTCTTTTTCGGATCTGTTTCGGTCTTCTCCTTTTCAGATCAGCTTCACCGTTGATCTTTCTTTTGTTTACATCTTCTTCTCCTTCACTTCAGGTGGCCGGCAGTTGGGCAGCGCTGCAGTGTGCAGAGGGCGGCGGTGAATCTGTGGCCAGGGGCGGCAGCGTTGAGATCTCCTCTCCTGGTGGTAGCAGCGGCGGTTGGGCTTGCTGCTGGTGTCAGCCAGATGAGGGAGGTCGCCGGTTCGGTCTGTGAGGGAGGATCGGCTGCTGGTTTCTGTGAGGGAGAGGCTCTGTGTTCACAGAGGAAGATGAGTGGTGTGTGTAGCCAGCTGAAGGCCGATTGGCCGGTCGGTCGGCTGCCTCTGGAAGGCTGGTCGATGGAGATGGGGGAAACGGTTCGGTTGAGAGGGGAAGTGGGCGAGGGCTGTCTTTTGTGGTTCCGGTGGGTGTTCAGGTGAGAGAGAGGGAAGATCGGCTGCTGGAAAAGGGAGGGGTTCTCTGGTTCCTGGTTTGGTTTTGAAGATGAGTGAAAATGGGGGAATGGTGATGGCTGGTTTGGCCGTGTGTGGGGGAGAGCTATGGCTTGTGCCGGCTGGGTGAGGGAGAAGAAAAAAATATGGCCAGCGGGAGGGGGCTGGCTGTCCAGTTGCGGGAGCAAAGAAGAAAATTCAAGGGGAGGGCCGGCTGTGCAGTTGAGAAGAAAATCCAGGGGAAGGGGGGCGGCTGTCTAGGGTGCAGGAGATGAAAAAATGTTTAGCCTTTAGGGTTTCTCTTTTTGTTGCCCCCTTTAATTGCCAAATTGCCCCCTTTGAAAATTCAGTGTAGCATGGTATTTATAGGAAAAGTTTTGCTAGGTTTTCAAATTAGTCCCTCAACTTTTCCTTTCTTTCTCTTTTCCTTTTTTTTTTATTTTTAAAAGCGAGCAAATATTAACATCGACTCAATGTGGAAAATCAATGATTTTAAAAATGATGCGTTAAAAGTTGAACGCGTTCCAAATATCTTTGAAAATTTAAATTCTTTTGAGACGATGCTAAAAATGATAAAAACGATGCAAATGTATTAAAAACGTATTTTTTTGGATTTTCAATGTTTTTCGCTATTTTTGAATTTTTCTAAAAATTTATCAAAAAATGGGTCAAAAATTGGGTAGCAACAGATGCCCCCTCTTTACAATGCTTACGAAGCAAAACTCCTCAATGTGTTTGCATAGTAAGCTTTGTAAAGAAAAACTTGTCTTTCTATCTGCTTAACTTGCTCAATATTCACTCATCTAAAGACCTTGCTCTCTTTTTTCTGTTCTCTATTTCTTTTTCTTTTTTTTTTTTAACTTGAGATCCCATCGGGCGATCTCCTTGAACCAAAACCAAAATCCTGTGTGGTTGGGCTAACCTGAGATCCCGTCCGGCGATCCCCTTTAACCAGAACCAATATCTTTGTGTGGTTGGGCTAACCTGAGATCCCATCTGGCGATCCCCTTTAACCAGAACCAATATCCTGTGTATGGTTGGGCTAACCTGAGATCCCATCTGGCGATCCCCTTTAACCAGAACCAAAATCTTGTGTGTGGTTGAGCTAACCTGAGATCCCATCTGGCGATCCCCTT
The DNA here is from genome assembly GCF_000002775.5 of Populus trichocarpa. Lineage (NCBI taxonomy): Eukaryota > Viridiplantae > Streptophyta > Magnoliopsida > Malpighiales > Salicaceae > Populus > Populus trichocarpa. Next base: position 18,323,214 of record NC_037286.2, on the reverse strand, counting down.
TAACCAGAACCATTATCCTGTGTGTGGTTGGGCTAACCTGAGATCCCGTCCGGCGATCCCCTTTAACCAGAACCAATATCCTGTGTGTGGTTGGGCTAACCTGAGATCCCGTCCGGCGATCCCCTTTAACCAGAACCATATCCTGTGTGTGGTTGGGCTAACCTGAGATCCTGTCCGGCGATCCCCTTTAACCAGAACCAATATCCTATGTGGTTGGGCTAACCTGAGATCCCATCCGGCGATCCCCTTTAACCAGAACCAACATGAGATCCCATCTGGCGACCTCATTAAACCAAAACTAAAAAAATGTGTGTAGCTCGGTCAACCTGAAATCCCATTTGGCGATTCCCTTTAACCAAAGCTACATGAGATCCCATCTGGCGACCTCATTAAACCAAAACCAAAAGATGTTACGTAACTCGGTCAACCTGAAATCCCATCTGGCGATTCCCGTTAACCAAAGCTACATGAGATCCCATCTAGCGACCTCATTAAACCAAAACAAAGAATATGTGGAACAAATGGTCTCATTGTAATGGGTGACCTACCCAGGTGGAAGATAGAAAAAATGCGAAGTGGTCGCTTTATAATGGGTGACCTACCCAGGTGGAAGATAGAAAAAATGTGAAGTGGTCTCATTGTAATGGGTGACCTACCCAGATGGAAGATGTGATGTGACAAGTGTGAAAAATGGGACTTACCTGGCGAAGTCCTGAAGGGATGATAGAAGAAGGGCCGGAAAACTTGGTGCTTCTTGATAATTCTTGATCGCAGGGTTTGAAAACTCGATGCTTCCTGATTGCAAGGTTGATCTTTTCATTTCTTTGAGATTTTCCTAACAGTAAGGTTTATCTCATCTTCTTCCCGTTTCAAGGTCACAACCATGATTCTCTGTTATTATCAACTCAATGATTCTTTCTTTGTCCACAATCTTGCTGGACTTCATTGAGGATCTTTCTGTAACAAATCACAAGTATGTGCAATGCTTTGAGGTTAGATGACATGCATGCCTCCTTACCTGATGTGAAATATAGGCCCCCCCTTTGATGATCCATCGTCATAGGGTGCCTTTGTTTGCATTCCAAAGCTTTATTGGTTCTTTCGATGCATTGGCTCATTCATGTGCTAGCCATCCACTCAGTTGTAAGTGCAGTGCACATCCTAGGCTGTCTTCGACGGTTACTGCTCTTGTTGTTTATCAAGCTTGACTCTGCCCCCAAGTGCGGTGTTGCTTGATTCATTATGAAGATCTTAACCGATCATTCATCCTCTGTATTATCCTGAGAATTGTTCTCTCATTGATTGTGCGCATCGTGCCAACACCATCACGATTATCAATCAGTCATAAACTTGCCTCAAGCTGAAACAAATACTCTTCAAGTTTATGTTATCACCAGTCTTTATGGAAATCATCCAGTCGTCCAGACATGCATCTCATAGCTTGTAGTGAAAGACTCATCGTTGTATGCTCAATGTTCTTTCTCATGGATTCCTCTCGGCTTGTCAAATCAGATAGTGGAAAGAAATGTCTCGACATCATCAATGATGTTCATGTTATCACCCATATTCATACGGTGAAGTGCGCATTTGAGCTTCAGAATAGATGGTCCCACAGTCAGTCTTGGTGGTGTGCATCTTTCTGACATTCATTCCAATGCAACGATGCGATAACATTTGTCATAGCCATTTTTCAAAGGGTAACCCCAAGATGAAGATAGGAGGTTGTCCCTCAATTGCAGCGTTGTTTTCAATTGCTGCTAGAGTTCACTAGATCATGGAATGTTTTTGAACAACATTGCCCCCGATAATGATCTGAATGCTTGTTCTGCTGATTAGCATTTCTTTAAACAACGTTGTCCTCAGTGCATTGATTCATCATTTGATCATCTTTCATTGCCCCCAGCTGATCTAAATACTGTTTGTTTTCCTACCCATGATCCACTGTATTGCCTCCAGGTGGTCAACTTTTCAAGGAGTGTCGAGAAATGTTGATGTCATTCTTGTCAAGGATTTTGCAAATTTGGTCGATGTTCTTGTTGTTTAACAATATTTCTTGTTCTGGAATCAACTCTCATATTTCAAAGATCATGTCAATTCGAGTCTAATTGTTGAAATGAAATCAAAGAGATATCAGTTTTGGAAAAGATCTTTTGAAAATCAAGCTTTTTGGTCAAAGACCCAACACACACTATTCAATATAGTCCTTTGATTGTCTTGTATTTTGAAAACAGAAATGACCCATTGTAAGTTTAAAATGACTTTTTTCATGGTTCTTTATGTCAGTTTTAATCTTTGATCTTGTGTATATCTTTTGATGGTCTACGATGAGGTGACCTTATGTGAATTTCAAGGAAAACAAAAGGCTCAAGTCAAAACTTGAGAATTCATCAAGAAAGATTGTTTTCTTTTTCAGCACCAATTTTATCAGCATGCATAATAATTCGTAGCTTGATTCATGAAGTCACGACCCTTATGGAAAAGACTCTTTAAGTTTTGAGATCGCCATTTATCGGTTCAGATTGCTTACTTGATCAAAAAGGGCTTTTAAAAGCACGTAATGCAGGCTATAGTTCATGGCTTATGAAAGAAAGGGATTTCACAAGCTCAAAAAGTGTTTGAGGGTTTTAAAAGACCTAGGATCAACATCAAACTATTCATCAACTCTTTTTCTATTGTTGTCTTTGTAGAGGAAATGACATATAACCTTATTAACCTTAAATATCAGAATTCTCTTAACATAGGTTATATGCAAATCCAACTTTTTTCTTTGATAAATAACCAATCTCAATCATCTGATAACTTCAAGGGCTTTATCATGGATGCCAAAGGTCATGGCTTTCACATAGCATTTCTCATAGTTTTCTAACACGCCCCCAGTTTAGGTCTTCTTTCTTTTAACTCTCTCTCAAACGTTGGACTTTTGTTCTAAGCCTTCTCTTTCACTTTTGTCTTTTCTTATTTGCCCCAGTACGGGGTGTGATCCTAGTCAGGGTTTCTTGAAATAAAATATTTTATCAGGCTCAAATGGGGACCACAAGGGATAATATTTCACGAAATGTGAAAGGATAACAAAGATGGCCTTTTCTCATTTCAAGCAAGGTCGGTTAGAACCGATAAATTTTGACCTCGTCCAGTGTAATGATTTGGACTTGTAAGAATCATGATTCACGAGTCCATAACTACTGAATCCACTACATGTCATTATGCATACTGCTAAAACTTAGCTATATAATGTGTGGTTCAATTTTGCGTGTAAGGGCTCAAAATTTGTTTGGTCGCCTCATGTCATTTCAACAAGTATCGAGTCATTTCTGTAATCAAAACACTTTTAATCTTCAGGATTGATTAACCTTTATCGCATGTTGGAGTTTGATCAAAATATTTTGTTAGAATAAAATACTAAACATTTGTTGATTTCAAAACAACAAAGAGACAAAAACAAGGCATGTTTCGTTGAAGGATGAGATGTGATCCCAAAACAAAATGCAAAATTCCATAACAATATGATTGACAATTCATCGCCATTCTTGACTCAGCTTTTCTTGCAATATCTCTATTTTGCCAAGCAATTCCGATCACTCATCATTCTGAGGATGTTCTGGCGACAAAATGATCGATGACAAGCTCCTTCACAGATTCCTCTCGTCTTTTGCTCACCAACTTCCAGACTCGATTCTTGCAATTGTTCAATTGAAATGGCTGAGGACCCCACCATGACATCACATCTCTTGTTTGGATTATACCACCTAGAAAACGGTGGTTGCATGGGATCTGTCAGAGTCAGGCAAAAGTCTGGAATCTGGCAGATGCTGGTAAATAAACCCACATGGCAAAGGAATGTCTATCTTTGGCAAAGACCTTGGAGTAGTTGATACTTGAGCGAGACTTGACTAGGCAAAATAACTGAGGTTTCTCAATTGAGAGTCATCTTCTGATTCAACTCTCTTCACAGTTCTGGAATCCATGGCAAAACCTTCAATCCTTCACTTCTTCATAGCTCGCTCAATTCTTTCGATGATCTTCACAACATCATGTCATTCTTCCAATGTTGTTGTGGTTGGTTGAGGGTTGGAAAACTTCCACCAGCTAGGTAATCTTGGCAGCGCCTAGAAACTTGCAGCATTGCCACTGCCGACGTGTGGAATCACGCATTGTCTTTATTGGAAGAGAACCTGATGAATCTAAAACTCCTTTGTCTCCTCTTCGATCCCTCACTGACAGTGCAGCAAACAGACACTTGTAGAGGGAGTTCTGCTCCATTGAAGTTTCAGTCTTATTCCCGTTTTCAGCCCACGTTTGTCTCTTCTCCCTACATTTGTGTTTTAATCCCAACACTGGTAGGAGAAAATTGTAGATGATCTGAAACTACTGCATCCCTTCTTGGATTCCTCACTTGCAGATCCACAAACAGATTCTGGTTGAGAGAGCTCTGCTACGTTGAAGTTGGATGTTTGCCCCTGTTTTCTAGCTCAGGTCTAGTTTTTCAACCCACTACAGTGTCTTCGTACTGAAACTGGTGGCGTAAATTTTCATATCTTCTGAAGCTTCTATATCCCCTCTTGCATTCCCCACTTGCAGAGCCACAAACGGGTTTTTATAGAGAGAGCTCTGGCATGTCAAAGTTCGATGACTGCTCATGTTTTTTTTTTTTCAAACCAGGTCTGACTCTTCTGCCTACTACAATGTTTTGCTGGTGCCACTGGTGAGAGAAAGTTTCAAAGCATATGAAACTACTACACCCCCTCTTGCATTCCCCACTGGCAAATCCACAAATAAATCTCTACAGAGAGAGCTCTGCAACGTAGAAGTTCAGTGTCTAATCATGGTTTTTTTTTTTTTGAACTGGAATTGAGCTCACAGTTGGGGTAACTTCAAAGAAGGCTAATGCACCATGCACAGAAGGCTAGCAATTATTTGGTGCCATGGAAAGATGTGGAGGCGATGAACAATTAACAGGGCGGCTAACCAAGAACAAAAGTTGTCATTAGTTGCTGACTGAAGGCATTGTTGTCGTTGTTCATGACTGAAAAGGAGAGGTGCAGCTTCAATGGGACGTGGACGAGCGGTGTTCCCACAGAAGACTGTGCAGACATTCCCTTCCCATTTGATGCTCTACACTTGTTCAGGCAGATCTGAGCCTAGCTACTTCACCTTTGATGCTCTCAACTTTCCTTTGATAATGAGCTTCTCTCTGACATCTTTCTTCATTTCCATTATCTTGTTTTTTAATCACGTGGAGCACAGCTTGTGTGGGGGAACTTATCTTTTAACCCGGTACGTGCATGATAAATGTATGAACATGTAAACTATATGAAGAACTCGCCCTTCGAGGGGTGACAATATGGTCGTAACTCTCGTATGATGAAACAAAAATCTTGATTCTTGCCCAAACTCTACAATGAAAATTTTCTGAGTGACGGCCATTGGGTCACCCACAAGTCTTGAGTTCAAGATGCTTCAAGAAGGGTTTGCCCTGATGCAAATAAAAATAGCACATACAACCTAAGGACAGGTTCTATTCACTATGTGAACATGGGTAGGTTCTCTACCTGGTCTCAAAAGGGTCTCATATCTGCCCAGTGACGTTCTTCGTAAAGACAGTATGGGGGCGTTGCAAGGAACAGTTAAGGTACGTGTACCCACCATTACCAAGCAGGCACTCAGATATGAGTTCGGTTTTTCACGCATCTGAACCCTGACCAATAGTCATAGGGCAGATCAGCTAATTCACCACCTAACTTAGAAGCTTGTGTGTGCTTTAAAAAATAAATACAGGTGATGCATGAAACAATTCTAAAAATACATGGATAAAACAAAAATAAAACAAGACAAAAATGCAAAAACTTAAACACATCAAATACACAAAGCTTAGTCCAATATTGTCAGAAACAGTACCTTCCCCAGTGGAGTGGCCATTCTGTCGCACGTCGTAAAATCCGCGCGGCGTCGGCTGGCGATTTTTCTGTTTGTTGTTTGCTTTGATTTGATTCGTTGGAGTCGCCACCTAGTAATTTATTGAAGGCTACTAGGAAACCGAATGTACTGGTCTTGTCAGAGATTCGCAGGTAAGGGACTGGTTGTGGTTAGGGAAGGTATTAGCACCCCTAACGCACCCTACCTGAGGTAAGCTGCTTCGCGAATTTGATGTGTTTAAAGAAGTTTTAATAATTGTTTTTTCATCGGATATTAGAAATACAACTTACATATAAGTTAATAATTCTTGACCGTGATCCAATCAAAATATTAAATTCTTCTTTAATCTTTGCAATTTTATCATAAAAATATATATATATAAAAATAAAACAAATACAAACACACACATTCACTTTTACTATATTTGTTTCTTTTCTTTTCTTTTCTTTTTTTCTTTTTTTCCTTCCATATTTACAAAATACAAATTACAAAAACTCAAATCTAAACAAATATTACATTAAACTCAAAACTCCATAACAGTGCTGGGAAGCCCTTCTGGAACAGCATGAACAGTGGCGGCGCGTTGGTTCACGCGCCGCCGCACAAAACGCCGGAAAAAGCAGGGGCCAGTCACAGCTTCCTCCTCTTCCCTTCCCTGCCGGCGGTGAGGGTCTTCATCACCTGCAAAAGAATAAAACACCCAAGCCAGTTGATTTTAATTTTTTCTTTCTTTTTCGGATCTGTTTCGGTCTTCTCCTTTTCAGATCAGCTTCACCGTTGATCTTTCTTTTGTTTACATCTTCTTCTCCTTCACTTCAGGTGGCCGGCAGTTGGGCAAGCGCTGCAGTGTGCAGAGGGCGGCGGTGAATCTGTGGCCAGGGGCGGCAAGCGTTGAGATCTCCTCTCCTGGTGGTAGCAGCGGCGGTTGGGCTTGCTGCTGGTGTCAGCCAGATGAGGGAGGTCGCCGGTTCGGTCTGTGAGGGAGGATCGGCTGCTGGTTTCTGTGAGGGAGAGGCTCTGTGTTCACAGAGGAAGATGAGTGGTGTGTGTAGCCAGCTGAAGGCCGATTGGCCGGTCGGTCGGCTGCCTCTGGAAGGCTGGTCGATGGAGATGGGGGAAACGGTTCGGTTGAGAGGGGAAGTGGGCGAGGGCTGTCTTTTGTGGTTCCGGTGGGTGTTCAGGTGAGAGAGAGGGAAGATCGGCTGCTGGAAAAGGGAGGGGTTCTCTGGTTCCTGGTTTGGTTTTGAAGATGAGTGAAAATGGGGGAATGGTGATGGCTGGTTTGGCCGTGTGTGGGGGAGAGCTGTGGCTTGTGCCGGCTGGGTGAGGGAGAAGAAAAAAATATGGCCAGCGGGAGGGGGCTGGCTGTCCAGTTGCGGGAGCAGAGAAGAAAATTCAAGGGGAGGGCCGGCTGTGCAGTTGAGAAGAAAATCCAGGGGAAGGGGGGCGGCTGTCTAGGGTGCAGGAGATGAAAAAATGTTTAGCCTTTAGGGTTTCTCTTTTTGTTGCCCCCTTTAATTGCCAAATTGCCCCCTTTGAAAATTCAATGTAGCATGGTATTTATAGGAAAAGTTTTGCTAGGTTTTCAAATTAGTCCCTCAACTTTTCCTTTCTTTCTCTTTTCCTTTTTTTTTTTATTTTTAAAAGCGAGCAAATATCAACATCGACTCAATGTGGAAAATCAATGATTTTAAAAATGATGCGTTAAAAGTTGAACGCGTTCCAAATATCTTTGAAAATTTAAATTCTTTTGAGACGATGCTAAAAATGATAAAAACGATGCAAATGTATTAAAAACGTATTTTTTTGGATTTTCAATGTTTTTCGCTATTTTTGAATTTTTCTAAAAATTTATCAAAAAATGGGTCAAAAATTGGGTAGCAACAATAATCATGGTTGATCTTATGAAATCTCAAATGGGGATTGATAATGGAAGAGGAAACGGTATTTAGTAGTTAAATGAGAAAGAGTTGCAATGGAAACCAGAAAGGAGAAGTGAATAGAATATGAACGCATATTTACCTTTTCAAATTGTTGGATATTTGTGTTGCTATATTTATTGTGATATTCATATTTTAATAATATATATTTTTTTCAGGACCATCACATGCACAACAGGAGTAGATCCTAGCTTATGTTCACTTTTTGTAATCTATGTTATATGGAGTATATCCTTGTATTTTGTAATATTACAACTTTTATATAACTTAATTTGTATAATTGATGTTTAAACTTGAATAGATAATCTTAACTCTGAAATTCATATGATTATGTCCATGTATACGTGTTTATCTCATTTATTCTTTTATAATAATATTTGTTGTTCAATGTATATTATATATATTATGGTTGTGATGACGATGATGTTTGTGGGTTTGAGACCTAGGACGATTGGGTCGTAACTGAGTTATGAGATGTGAAATATTAGAAGTGTAAATAGGTTATATGTCAATAACTTGGGACCTCTCGGTATAAGGGAGACTCTGCCGAAATTTCAGTAGAAATTTTGGTAGATTTTCATATGAAAACCATATATATATATATATATATATATTACCTTGTTTTATATTCACCATGAGATTGTTGTTTTATCCAGGATATGAAGATGTTACAAACGTAGTCTGTATGGGGGAAAGTATGTGGGTGGCCTTTTTTAGGTTTGGTTTTTTGTGTTGTTTCCTTGTGGCTGGTAGCTGGTAGCTGGACGAGGGATAATAGGTCTAGGGTTATTTTTGTGTGTGTGGGTGTAGGGAGAGAATATGAGAATAATTATTTAAATTTTTCCCTTCGAAATCCCCCCCCCAACACTTTTTGTGTGTTAGGTACCTATTTATAGGTGGAAATTTCTTTTGTTATTTTTAATTGCTTGGTGACCAAGTAACCCAAAAACAATTTGGTCCCTCAACTTCTTTCTTTTCACATCTGGTTTCTTTGTAAAGTTTGATTTTTCTTATTTTTTGTATTTTGATTTTTTTGAAAAAGAATGCGTTAACAACTGAACGCATAGAAAAAAGACATTGCAAGTGACACAAAAACATCAAGAACATATTTTTTGGTTTTTGTTGTTTTTTGATATTTTTTTTTTAATTTTTAAAAAAATAGGGTAAAAAATTGAGTAGCAATAGGTATAATCAACATATGTGATTTCATCAAAAATATGGATAAACCTTGTGTTTATAAAAGGTTAGTGAGATTGGTGTCGTTTTTCTAATATTATATATAGATGACATATTTAAAAACAACATATCTTTTCTTTAATCAGTAAAGTTTTGGCTGCCCAAGAATTTTTCAATCAGGAAATTGGGAGAGAAACCTATATATTAGATATAGAGATCTATAAAGATAGATATAAAAGGTTGTTTAGATTGTCCTAATCCATGCATATAGACTAGATGTTAAAATAGCTCAGCATGAAAGAATCTAAGATTAAATTCTTATTTATTTTACATGGAACACCTCTCTCCAAAAACATATGCTCTAAGACACGGATTGGGAGAGATATGATGAAAATGGTATCTTATACTTGGCTATAGGATCCATTAATGGAGAAGATAAACTAGAAGTTTAAAATTGTTTGAATTAAGATTTTTTTTCAATGAAATATTGGGAAAATAGTAAATATCAATCAATATATGTTTTACTCTAAATGGCAGTGCTATAAATTGGAAGAGTTCCAAATAAGAAAGCACAATTGATTCTACAACTGAATAAGAATACACCTCCACGTTTGAGAAAACAATAAGGTTGTTTGGATCAAGAAGTTCATCAATGAACTAGGTTGATTCTAGAGGTGAGCAAAAAAACCGATAAATCGATTAAACCGAGAAAACCGGAAAAAAAAAATAACCGAAAAAACCGAACTGAAAAAAAAACCGAATTAACCGATTAAAAAATCACAAAAAAATTCCAGTTCGGTTCAGTTTCGGTTTCCAAAGTCTGAAACCGATTAAACCGAACCGAACCGGTTCAACCAGACTAGCACTTAAAAAACAACTATAAATAGGATGCTTTTTCTAACCCTAAACCTAAAGCTTAAACTTTGCTCTCTGCATTCCCTAAACACAAAAGTAGTCGCCCTTCCCCCCTTCTCTCTACATCTCTCCCCTCCCCCTGCCTTTCTCTCTGCATATCTCCCCTCCCTTTCTTTTTGCATCTCTCCTCTTTGATTGGAGAAGGAGACTGAGTTGGTGCAACATAGTTGGATCGGTCGCCATTGAGAGCGAGTTTAGGGTTTTTTCTTTGTAGGTGTGTGGTGGCGGCTCCAAAACGAAGTGGAGGGAAGATTATAGAGGAAAAAAAAGGGATTTTTTTAACTAGCATGTAAGGGTTTGGCCCTTCCTCTTTGATTTGTTTCCTCTTGTTCAAATAATAATGTTTTGATGGTTTTACATTTTAATAACAGATATCTTTTGATCTTTTCTTTGTTTTTTTTTTTCCTCCAGTCAAATGACTTATGTTCTTTCCTTTTGTTTTGTGTATCTTTTTGCAAAGTTTAATTTTTGGGCAAAGATCTAACAAAAAGAAAATCGGGATTGAATTTTTAGATATCATGCATGCCCAACCAGTTAAAAAAAGAGTCATACTTGTTGAGAAAGCCAAGATTTCTCAGAAAATAAGCACAGATCTGTGAAATTAGAAATAAAACGAAAATAAAATCCCTGAAAAAATATGATTAGTGAAAAAACCCAGAAATAATTTTCGGTTTAAATTGGTTTGGAAGGGAAAAAAACTGAACCGAACATGGTCGGTTCGAACCGGTTTTCGGTTCGGTTCGGTTCAAAAACTTGAAAACAAATAATTTCTGTTTGATTGCTTATTTTGGCCCAAAACCGGACCGAATCAAAAATGCTCACCCCTAGTTGATTCCTAGCATTATTGGTCCAGTTGCCTTATACTGTGATAACAATGGAGCCATTGCATAAGCAAAGGAACCAAGGTCTCATCAATAATTCAAACAAGTACTTAAAAAATTCTATTTGATTTGATATGAAAGATGTAAAGATAGAGTGAGTACCCACCAAAAAGAATCTAAAAGATCCTCTTACTAAGTCACTATCCATGCAGAAGCATTAATGCTACATGGAGCAATATGGTATTAGATACATGTGCGATTGACTTTAGTGCAAGTGGGAGATTGTTAGTTTAATGTGTCCTATAACTAATCGATTAGTTACACGTGACATTATTATATTCATGTAAATACATAATTATTATTAATAAAGGCTTAATTTATCTTTAATATTCATATAATATTAGATTAATGAATCTAGAGTAAAGATAAAGTCATGGAACAAAAATGTTTTGCAAAGGAAATTATAAAGTTGTTGTAATTATGGAATTTCTATTGCAACAAAGCATTGTTCCTTAAATGTTTTTGGTCAATGCTCTCTTAAATATTAAACATTCATTAAAGCTGTAAATATTAGTACATATTATGTTCTTTCATTTATGAAAGGAAATAGTTATTCTTATAAACTAAGGTATAAGGGATACTTAGAACTGACCCGCATGAGAATTCCATATGGAGAGATCATCTATGCCTATGGAAAGGCTCACGTGACGGTTGTATAAATGATTCTTAGACTTGAAATCATTAAATCATCTTATATAGAAAATGTTATGCTTTGATCTTGTTACATATTATCTTAATCGAGGTAATGAAAGGGCAAACATTAGGTGTAGCATGAATTATATGAAAGTATTTGATTGATCAAGAGAGGATTCATCACCCTAAGTGAATTAGAAAAAATGTTTCATCTATTCTCAAATAATATTGACTAAGAAATCCTTAGCCAAAGTGGAATGAGATTTGAAAATAGTTTCAAATGATCAATGACTATTATGTAGAGAACAAACATGATTTAACATGGCAGACATACTTCATGCTTTAATATTAAATCAGAACATTATTGATGAAAGGATATTAATTACACTGAGAAACTGGTCACTGAAAAGCTAAGTCAAACCACTAATAATTTTCTAATATTTGGGGGATAATGACATGTTGCTAGACGATACACTTGATCTTCATATTAATCAATTGATGAATTGATAATAAATTAAATTGTTTAATTTATTTAATTCTATTTAATTAGAATTATATTTTATATAAGGAACCTAATGGGTCAGACACATTAAGAACCATTAGTCACAAATTAAACTGAGATAATTTAATTAAGTATGATTTAATTAAAATGTATTTTAGAAATTAAGGACAAAAATATAATTAATACAGAGATTATATTTCTAGACCTAGAAAAATCAAGTAAGGACTTGATTGATTAAATTTCTAAAATTATCATTAAATAATATAAGGATATTATTTAAGGAGTAAATATATATTTTGTCATTTATAGGGTTTTTAGGATTCCCTATAAATATAAAGCTAAGCTTATTATTTTGTAATTGAAAAAAGAGGAGTGGTTGTCAGTTAGATAGAAAAACTACGTAAACATAAAATTAGAGTTAGCACTCTAGTCATAGCAATTTCTCTCTCTTAAATAAGGATTTAGAAGATTTCTCACAGGTGGTTTGTGTGGATTACTGTTAAAGACCGTAAAATTAAATGGCTTATAATTTACAACTATCCAGTTTTTTAAAAATTATTCAAAATAAAAAAAGATCATATCTATCTAGCATGTAGTTGTTGTATCTAAAGTTAACCCCAATGTTTTTTCTTCCCTGTATATCTTGTTTGATTGTTGAATAGTTGCTTAAAGATTTTGTTTCATAACTTAGATGATAATTGTAGTTACTATTGCTTATAAAGTTTTTTACTACATAGTAGTATTCTGCAATAATTTAGGGAAGTTAGATTTTTATGCTAGTTATAAAGTGTGGGGTTCTGGACATTAGATTTTTCATCTTGCTTTTTTGGCTTTTTAACTAGAAAGTGATATTTTAAAAACACTATTCACTATCATACTAAACAAACATTAGTTGTGATATGGGGTATTTTTTAATTAAAAATATATTAAAATAATATTTTTTTATTTTTAAAATAAACACATCAAAATCAATAAAAAAATACTTAAAAAAATATGAAGAGTATAGAGAATATATTAAGTGTCTTGATCTAACAACCAAACCAGATCCAAAATAACTTTAGATCTAACTGCAAAGATGGACCCGATAGCATTGAGTCTAGCGGCCAAACCAGACCCAAGAGCCTTGCATCTGACAGAAAAGCCAGACCCAATAGCATTGAGTTTGATGACCAAGAAGTCCAAAAGTTGTTGGGTCTAGCTGGGTAGCCGAACCCAATGATAATTGGTCCTCCTGCCTGGCAGACCCCAACTCTATTGGATCCTGGTGGCAGCAGGACAACCCAACCTCAAATAAAAAATAATTATCATAATTTAATTTTCGTATAATATAAAAAAAGTCTCATAAATGTATTTCCTCTTTACCATATAAAAAAAATAAGAGAAAAACCTGTAGGATCCAACGCCAAGAGAAAAGAAATTCAACTCAACCCAACCTCAAATGAAAAACAAGTATCATCACCTAACTTTTGTACAATATAAAAAACAAATCTCATCAATTTATTTCCTTTTTATCTTATGAGAAAAAAATTAAATAAAAGAAAAGAAAAAAAAATCTAAAGAGGCAAAACAATAAAATTAAAAATATTCGGGTTTGGCTGCGAGACAAACCTAACACCTGTTGAAAGTGATTTGGGTGTGGCTATCAAGCTAGATCTAACAGCTTTTGACATTGAAAACAGAAAAGACAATGCCCCCCAACAATATTTTTTAACTAAAAAACAGCAAAGACAACGCTCCTATGGCGCTATAGTGTCATCCATAGTACAAACACTTTATGTCTACAGTGTTGTCTACAGTGCAATGAGTCTATGTCCACGGTACATACACAGTGTTTTTCCTGCGCCTTTTAAAGTATAGTATAATATTTAGGAAAATATTATTTCATTGAGTTGTAATTTTATGATTCTTTTCACAAATCATTTATGAATAAGAATAATTCAAATTAGAAAAATAAAAGCAGTTATTTTGAGAAATACAAATGATATGAGTTAAAATCCATAAAATAAAGTTATAAATTTTTTTATTTATTAAAAAAATGATTCATATATAGAAATAATTTTTTATTAAATATAAAATATTTCCAATCAAATATAAAATTCTTCTTTGAATAAGAAAATTATATATATATTAAAAGAAAACACCATTTTACTAAAGAAATGGCACAATTGAATTGTTTTTCTATTGTTTTCATTATAGCAGGTACTATGACGGTGAAAAAATTTATAATTTTTTTTTAGAGAATAAGTTTTTTTTATATTTTTTTATACTTGATATTTTTACCATTTTACACTTGGCCTATTCATTATTATTGTTTTATCTTTATATTTTCATATTTTTTTAGTTTTTTTTTCTTTACACTTTTTTTTGAAAAAAATATTATTTTTTATTCTTTATACTTGAAATATTTATCACTCTACACTTGGCCTATTTATATTATTATTTTTATTCTCATCTTTATTTTTAAATATCTTTCATTACACCTTTTGCTTTTCAAAAAATTCATATACAAAAATTAATGGAATAGTGTTTTAATATAGTAGTTATAACATTATTCTATTTTTCAACAACGTTAAAATAAGCTTGAGATCTTACATGTCTTTATTAATGTATATAATCTTTACTATATTTTATTATATATAAACATTGATTTTTTTTTATCTATATTTTTTTTTTTTACTTGTTGTCAAAAATATATATTAATAACACTACACGTTAATTTATTTATGTTAGAAAAAATAATTATTTGACTTGTAGTAAGGTGAATCGAATAGATGTTTTAATATTTTTTTTATTAAAAATATAATTTTTAATTTATTTAATTAAATACATGTATATATTTTTTATTTTTTATTTAAATTTTTGTTATAAAAAAATATTTAAAAAGCTTTTTCTTAAAAAAAAAAAAAACATTATTAATGAGTGGAGCACGAGAGGCTTGCGAATTGCGATATCAAGTTATCAACATGAGTACGTGACTTTGCACGGAAGTAGCCTTTTTTCGTTAGTAAATGACAAGATTGGCCTTCCTTTGTCGTATTGTTATCTGAGGCGGATCCAGCAAGTTCTCCGGTGGAGGAGAGCCCCAAACACACACATAAATATCAAAGTTGACAGGAAAGTATGCGAAGCAAAATCCCTACAAAATCTCCTGCTTTTCTAAAATATCTCTTTTCATTAATTGCATTTGAAATTAATAAAGGGAACATGTTGGCAATAGCAGCCTACTAGATTGGCTCGCGCAGTATATGAATTCTTTTTTTAATAGTGAAAAAACATCTAGGTATTATTGATATGATATACCTTGATAAATTTAAAGATAATTCAGATGATCGGTAAAAATTTAATTAAACTCAAAATAAATATTCAAAATGAATTTTTTAAAAAATACCGAGGCAATAACTTATTGGAGCCATTTATGTCAACCTGGATTTACCAACTAATCTATATGCAGGTCATGAGACTATTATAATCAAATAGAAAAAAAATTAAAACAAATTATAAAGCTAAAATTTTAATAAATCTATTGTTGAAGGATGAAATTGAAAAAAGAAATTCAATTAAAAAAACAGTCTAAAAAAATAACTTGAGTCAACTAGGGTTATCATGTCAAACTCGCAACTCGGGTCATAAGACCAGGATAATCCAGTAGAAAGCAAATTGAAACAAATTATGAAGTCAAATTTTCAATCAACCTTATATTGAAAGATAAAATTAAAAAAATATATCAATTAAAAAAATAACTAGAGTCAACTTAGTTAGCCTATCAAACATGTGACTCGAGTCATGAGATGAGGATAACTTCATATAAACCAAACCGAAACAAATCACGAAACCTAATTCTCAATCACCCTAACATGGATGGATAAAATTGAAAGAGAAAAAAATCAATTAGACAAAGGGAGAAAAACTAGATTTAACCGAGTTAATTCATCAAACTCACGGTTCGAGTCATGGAACTAAGATAACCTCATAAAAAGTAAATTGAGAAAAATTATGAAGCCCAATCATCGATAAACCTAATATTGAAGGATAAAATTGAAAAATTAATTAAAAAATAATACAAAAATGACTTGCTTCAACCCAAATTAACCTGCGGTTTAAGTCATGAGACTAAAATAACCTTATAAAAAATAAATTGAAAAAAATTATGAAGTTCAATCTCCAATAAACCTAATATTGAAGGATATAATTAAAATTAAAAAAAAAACAAATCATGGAAGGAAAAAATACTATTAAAATAATAGTATTTTGTTATGAGATGTACAATAAAATCTCCTTGTATTTTTTCTTTAAATTTACCCCACAATAAAAAGATGTTTTTTAAAAAATCAATGGAAGGATTTTTCTGTTTTCTTTCTTTTTTATTGTTTTTGCTTAAAGTCTATAAGAAATTCCAATATAATTAAAAACAAATCTGATAAATTGATGTGTTGTAAATGGTAGAGGATGATAACTGCTATATGGACAAGAGTCTATTTACATTACTTGAATTTATCATCATTTTTTACTAACGTAGACATATAATTTGGTACTCTTGTCATTATAATTCCTTTTCATATAAGTCAAGTACTTGTTAATAATTAAACTTGAAAAAGAAAAGAAATTGAACTTAATATCTATCACCACAAATAACTTGTAATAAATACAAAGGATTGGTGGATGTTATATTGTTGTTTTACTATTGTTGTAAGAATATTTTGTAAATTGTGCTAAAAAGATTGCTTTGTGTTAAATAAAATTCAAAATCTCAAAATTTTCATCCGATGACTTGAATTTTGACTATAAAGTGAATTTCAAAATAAATTTTAGAATTTTACTAAATACTTTGTTCTTATTTTTCAAAAAAAAAAGGGACGGAAACTAGGGGTGAATAAAAAAATAAAAAAATCAATTAAACCGAGAAAACCGGAAAACAAAACCGAAAAAACCGAACAATGAAAAAAAACCGATTAAACCGATTAAAATTTTGAAAAAACTGACCGGTTCGGTTCGGTTTCAGTTATATAAACCTGAAACCGAAAAAACCAAACCGAACCCAAACAAAAAAAAACCGGAAAAAAACTGAGTCAAACCGGAAAAAACCGAGTCATACCGGTTTGAACCGGTTTTTTTCCTAAAAAACCGAACCGAAACCAGTCGGTTTGAACCGGTTTCGGTTCGGTTGGTTTGAACCGGTTTCAGTTTTTTTTTTTAATTTCAATTTAGTTATTTTTTTTAATAAAAACCGAACACCACTATCAAAAACTACAGTTTTCCAAACAAAATCTCTGTAGGGGCACTCGTGGATGTTGAATTTTCTCTTCAAGAACTACTAATCTACTAAAATCCTAGTCAAAGAGAGAAAATATAAGGGCAGTGCGTCATTACTTAACATCAATGGATAGTTTTGAGTTGGCCCGAATTCCATACGTTCACTAAAATCTATAAGATTTTTGGAATTTAATAATTTTAAAAATTATATAAAAATTAAAATAAAATTATTTGAAATAAATGTACAATTATATGCAAACAATGAAAATTCTACCAATGAAGTGTCGGTTTAGCGGTTAAGGCATCGTTATATCCCTACAAGGATGAGAACACAAGTTCAATTTTTAGGAAGTGTACTTGATGGAAAAGACAGTCACGAACCTCGAACGAGACTAATCTAATATTTTAAAAGACCATGAGAATATCCAAGTAAAAAACAATAAATAAATAAAAAAATAAAAAACAATGAAAATTCTGGTAGCCAGGCAGGCAAGAAAGAAAAACACAACTGCGCAACTAACAAAGAAAAAAGTGAAAAGAAGATGCCAGTTCAATTCATTTAATTGATTGAAAGAAAAATCAAACAAAACGTACAATCAATTTTCTTGGACAACAAGAAAGATAAGCTTTCTCATCCTTTTCAACACATTAAATTATCTCATTGGTTATCAATAATTAAACAATATCCATGTATATATCAAATGTACCGAAATCACCAATTCTCTTAAACCCTAATATCAACAACAGCAACAACCAAAACTCCAAACAGCACAATCATGAAGCCCAGACAACAACAAAAAAGGCTTTGTGATTACTGTAATGACACCACAGCTCTCCTATATTGCAGAGCTGACTCAGCCAAGCTTTGTTTCTCTTGTGATCATGAAGTCCACTCAACGAACCAGCTCTTCTCCAAGCACACTCGTTCACTGCTCTGTGATGCCTGTCACGCATCCCCTGTATCAATCTTCTGTCAAACAGAGCACTCTGTTTTTTGCCAAAACTGCGACTGGGAAAGACACAGTCTTTCTTCTTTGTCTTCAACACACATTCGTAGGCCGATTGAGGGTTTTACTGGGTGTCCTTCAGGGAATGAATTGATGACAATTTTGGGGTTTGAAGATCTGGGTCTCAAAAAGTCTCTGTTTTTTAGTGAAGAAAGTGATGGGTTTTTGGGGTCTGAACTTGATGATGGCTGTTCGGATTTGTTTCTTTGGGATAGCCCTGCTGTTTGCATTGATGATTTGATAGTTTCCAGTGATTCGGGTTCAAATTTCCAGACTTTAGGAGTCCCTCCTTTGCCTAAGGTAATTATCTATTTGTGCTTCTTAATAATCACTGTAAAGCTTAAATTAGTGTGTCTGAGGGGTTTTTTGTTTGCTTCAGATGAAGGTTCCAATTCTGCTTATGCTGTACTGAAAAGTCTCACTTTAAAAAAGCCATGTGGTTGCGGTAGGTTTCATTGGTTTAAACTACAAAAAGATCTAAAAAAAAAAAGAAGCTTTTTTGCTCGGATTGCTGGCAAACAAACACAACTGTTTTTTTTTTTTAAGAAAAAAATCTTTGTTGACTAATTGTGTTTTCCCTTTAGGTTCCTTTGTTGATATATGCACGAGTTTAATTGAGATTTCTTGAACCTCTGTTTGATTTCCTCATCACTCTCTTTTTTTTTCTTTTCTTTTTTTTCTATGACTGAAAATTATCCAGAAAGTTTTATGTGGGAAAATTAAAGTACAAGCTTGATAAGTCATTGGCTATAAATTTTAGTTTTCTAAAAATTAAAGTTCCAAGTAAATTTGTGTAGATTTTTAGTGTTTTGGAATTATGATGTTCTTCTCCATATGAAAAATCTTAGTTGCTAAATACTAGTCAAATTTTGTCCATGGACTGCTGTGGTTTTGACCTGGTTGAGGATGTCATTCTTGAATCAGAATCGTAATGCTGCTTGTGGGCAGCACAAGGAAGAAATCCTTTGTCAGCTTCGTGAACTAGTGAGATTGAAGCCTGATCCATATGGAAATGCAGACATTGACCCTGCTAATATCCTCCAATCACTGGATGCTGATCCGCAGCCACCGAATTTAAATACAATTGGTGATCCTGGGGCATTCACTTCATACAAGGTAAATCTTTTCCATTTATTTCATGTAGTCTTTTGTTTTTGTTTTTTTGTTTTTTTTTGTTACATGGGGGGAGGGGGCATAGGCACCATTGGACTACGGCATTCATTTGTAAACTTTCATGTTTTCTACCTTGTATAATTTGTGAGCATTAGCATTTTTGCTTGTTGTTGTGGAATTAATTTCCTTTTATCTATCTGCCTCACCATTGTTGAGCTAATTCATTATCCGAATTAAGAATGCCATAGTGATCTACATGTGGAAGGAAAGAGAACAATCTCAGTAGGACTGGATCTGAATTCAAAATATCATCAACATGTCTTTTCGTAGTCTAAGTGGTAATATGAGTCTTCTCGTTTCCTTGTTGGTTTGGCACACTAGTCCATGTGGATGATCAAGGGTTTTAGGGTTGGCAATTGAGAAGCAAAGCTTTATCAGCAGGTGCACGCAAACATTTATAACTTGCCTGTCCTCCAAGGCACACGCATGCAAAAAAACAAATCGATTAAATAGCATCTAGTAGATCTGTGTTTCATGTGGAAGAGAGGCCATCCTGTGGTCTCCGGGGTTAATGAATTTTTTACATGAAATGGGCATACAAGACATTGGTTACATGTCAAAATAAACTTTCCCTGGGTTTTAGATCAGTTTGTGCTTGATTGTGTCTACAATTTATCCCATTGTCTCCAGGGTCACTAGATTCTTTGCATGAAACCTATGTTACTTCTAAGCATGAGTGGCAGGCTCGTGATCACTTATTAGCTGGCTTAATCATCAGAGCTTCTTATGTAAATTTATTTTCTTGTCTTTTGGTTTCTTTTTAATTCTGTTCTTGCCATTATTAGTATCAGATGTTCTTTCAGTAGAATAAATGAGGAATAATTTATTTTTCCTTCATTCAGGAAAATCTGCCCGATTGGCTTGCTGATTATGGTGAAGCTGCAAATCAAGTTCTTTTTCTTTCTACATTACCAAGTAGCAACTTTGAGGAAAGTTGTGCAGTTCCTGACAAAGAGTTCAATATTATTGGTAGTGCAAGTCATGTCCATGATGATCATGCAGCAGAGCCACAGCATCTTACAATTGAAACATTACCAGCTCTCCCAAATGTTGTGACACATGAATTAAACAGCCAGGAGAGAGATTCTGCTATTTCACGATACAAGGAGAAGAAGAAAACAAGGAGGTATTTGGACCACCAGTTTGTCTTTGATAGTATTATATTGCAAATCTATGTTTTCAATTTGAAAGGGACTTGAACATGTGCATTCTGAGATCGAAATTTCCTATAACCTTTGAAAGTGGTTAATGTTCGTAATATTTAGCTTTGGTTTGTGTGTTAGATTTTCTAAAACTCTCTGATAGTTTTGGGGTCTCCAAGAAAATGAATTGCGTTAGCATGTTCTCATTGGATCGAGATAACTGAGAAATTAAGATTCAAAATGAACACCTTTTTGGTCTGAATAAATTTACATTGAAGAAGACGTGTCAGTCTTCAACAAGCTCTTCTATATGTTTCATGGACTGTAAACAACTTTACCTAGTAATTACTCTATGTTTTAAGGGTAGTCTTGTGACAGATGGATTGTTGAGAATTATAAATTATTGAACATGGACATGTCAAGTGGACCACCTAAATAAGTTGTAGAATCTTAGCAGGATGGTTCATTAGCATGAGATGAGTGATCTTAGGATGTCATTTTTCTGCAACTTGTAAACCAACATTCTTTTTGTGAAAAACAACAGGTACAGCAAACATATCAGGTATGAATCCCGCAAGGTTCGGGCAGAAGGCAGAACAAGAATTAGGGGACGTTTTGCTAAGATGGATCATTGAAAGTGGTACGCAGTTGCTGTTGCTGTTAAGTTGTGGTTTGACAATTTGTGGAAAAATTTTGAAATTGTTTGTCAAACTGATTTCTGCGTGCACTGGATGACTACAAACTTTCTTACACAAACAAGTCACATGTCTGTCTCACCACATGCTGTTTTCATCATCTGGTTAAAGCAGAGTATACTAGCAAGAGTATGATGTTTTGATGGCTGCTATATATTTTCCTGTCATCATGTCTAGACTTCTTAATTTGATATTTTTTATTTTGAATCAACAGGTATTATCAGGTGTATCTCAGGATAGGGAACATCACTAGGATTACTGGACATTTTGCTAGGATAGATGGCTTAGTTCTGGAATATACCGCAATATGTGCCATTGTTTCGTATGTTAGGGCATATAATATCATATATTGTTCTATCTGGTAATGTTTCACTGTGTTTGTTGTAGCCACTGAAGCAAAAACTTTTGTAGATCCTCATAAAATAGGGTTTTCTCGTCTCATTATTTTTTTGGTGAAGCTTCAGGCTTACATTAAGCTGTTCCTTTACTTCCTTGGATGGCCTTGACTTAGTTTTGGGTTTTATTCTTTGTTAGGCCGTTTTGTAGCTGTTCTGAATTTGGGTTTGGTTAATTTTGGTCTTCTCAAGTAGATCTCAATGCAATGAAAAATAATATGATTTTTTCTTAGAAAGTCATTTATGTTGTTACTGGGCAATAATTGTAACATGGAAACTCCGAATATTGAAAGCAAACTGATTGTCATTTGTTAACACACTAGGCGACCGTAAATACTCAAAATGTTTTAAGCACATGAACTGAATTTCTAATGTAAGAATAAAAGATGTCAATATCATGTGTGTGTTTTTCTGTATCATTATTTTTTAAATTGAAAGATGGTGTTTCTGTTAAATAAAATAAATTATAAAAATATACATGAATTGATAAATAAAAAAGAATCTTTGAAAATATTTAACTTATTATTATTATTATTTTTATATTAGAGATTATTTTTTACTGTTAAGAACAAATATATATTTTGTTTTTATAAAAATATCCCACATAATGTATTTTTATAAAATATAAAAGGAAAATTTTTAAAGATAAAATGCAATAATCTTAGAAGCATTATGACTTTAAAGAATCAATTAATATTTATAAAAAAAGTTGAACCAAATAATTTAAAAAATATAAGAGAGTATTAATTAAAATTTTAATAAAAAAATCAATGCAAAGTAAAAAAATAAAAAAAATAAAAGAGAGGGTATTAATAAAGAGAGTGTAGTACAATGTCAGGTCACGGGGGTGGTGTGTTTTTTGTCTTGTTTGGGGGAGAAACAAGGTATTAAATGGTTTTAAAAAGTGGCTTCACGGGTTTTTAAAAGAATATGATGAACAGCGCAAGACAACATGTTGTCTGACATGGTTTTTTTTTTTTTTGGACCAAAATAACGTTGTTTGGATTCAAAACCCATCGTTTTGGTCAAAACAACACAAATAACACATTTTCATTTAAATGAAACGGCGTTGTTTTGGTGTTTTGGGTTAATTTAGATTTTAACCTTCCTATTTTAATTTCAACCCTCAATCTTTTAAAATTTTCAATTAAGTCCTCAATTGAATTTTGATTTTAAAAATCGCTTCAATTTTGCCCCTGTCATGTTTCAAAAACATCCCCTGATTTCAGCGTGTTTTTCAACTTGGTCTTTGGTTTTGGATATTTTCAATTTTATCCCTAATTGACCTTCAAACTTTGAATTTCTTCAATTTCACCCTTGTTTTCAACCAAATTGAGTCCCTGAATTCACACGCTTTTTGCAAAAAGATCATTGGTTTGAATTTCTTCAATTTTACCCTTAATTGACCATAAACTTTGATTTTCTTTCAATTTTGTTCATGATTTCACCCAATTAACTTTGTAAAAATTAAATTTGGTCCTCTAAAATTTCAACATTCTTAATTAAGCTCAAATTAACCTTCCAAACTTGTTTTTTCATCAATTAAGCCCCTAATAAAGTGAATTTGACATATTAAAAGCCCAAATTAATTGTTAAACTTAATTAAATCTTTAATTAAGCTTGTGATTAAATCAAATTAACTTTTTAAAAATCTAACTAAGTCCCCATACTTAATTTTTATGGAAATTCACTCGATAATCATTTACTTTAATCTTGAATCTACTTTGTCCTTCAATCTTGGGTACATTTGGCTTCTTAATGTTTTCCAAAATCTCAGTTTTTTTTTCCTTCATGTGCTTAAAACTCCTACTTTTTTTTTTATTTGCCAAGTTATCAGTCTTTTTTTCATTTTTTGCTTTTTTTAAGGTGATTTTAGGGGAAACGCAAAATTGGGTTAAGACAAGTATCATAACAAGTTTGTGATTATCCATTAAGATTTGACTAAAATTTCAAATAACAAACCTTGTTTTATTTTTTTGGGCATTATGATGATTAGATTTTAACTTGATGAGATAAGAATTTTCTTACCGAGGAGAACTTTTCTTAAACCTTAGACAAACTTTTTTTTAGACTTTAAAATGGTGGGGTTTTAACATGATAAGGTAAGAATTTTCTTATTGATGAGGATTTTTTTAAAAACCTTATACTGACTAACGAATAGAAACATGACTTTGAACAATTAATAATACAACTTACCATAGGTAGAGTACACTAGGGGTAATATGTCTTCCTCTTGCACAACTAATTTCGTTACCCAGACTCTCGCATACCATTAGATTTCCTAATGACCATAATATTATGTGACAACTCTTGAACCCTTTCTAATCATAATTTTATGATTTATCATAATACATCCAAAACCCCTCAATTAAAGAAGCATGACCCGCTATCTGATGTCGTGCACAACACGACATGCTTAATTTACATTAACAATATAAAACCTTAAACACTATTTTTTTTTTTGATCAAAATGTAAGAATATAAAACCTCAATCCAAGAAGACTGAAGGGGGCCTAGGTCTGTTTGACATTAAAGCTCGTAATAAAAGCTTCATTGCCAAGTAGCTATGGAACATTCACCTCAAAACTAATTCCATTTGGATTTAGTGGATTCATCATTATTATCTCCCAAATCTCTCCATTTGGGATGCCTCCCCTCAGTGAACCTCCTCGCCATTATGGAAGTCTATCATCTCACTCAAAGATCAGCCTCACTCAAAGATCAGCTTTTAGCAAACTGTGGAGCCAAGCATCAAGTAATTACATTGTTAACTTCTTGATTGCCTGCGGCTTAAAGGTGCTCCGGTTTCTTGGGCAAAGGTGGTCTGGGAACCTTGGTCTGTGCGCAGATATAATTTTATTTTATGGCTGGTGGTGATGGGGAAGCTACGCACCCGAGATAGGCTTCGGTTTCTGCAAACTAACCTCAGTTGTGTTTTTTGTCGAGATGAAGAAGAATCTCACAATCATATGTTTTTTGCCTGCCATTGGACTTCCCTCTTATGGCGGATGACAAAATCATGGCTTCATCTAAACAAGTGACTGTTGACCATTAATAGTGCTACTCAAGGGCTTCACTATACTGGGAACAATACTGTTGGCAGAATGCGAAGAGTCTCCCTTTGTATTTTGATCTACTTAATTTGGGAAAAGTGAAACTAGAGGATATTTGATAATACCTGCAAGCCTGTTTCATTTGTCTTTCGCAAGTTATAGGTTATGTTCTTCACGGTTATGCATTTCCATGAAAATAATCATTTCAATCTCCAATTTAGGAGCTGATGACTTTCTGCTATTCTGTTGGGCCTTTCTGCTCTAGCTGGCTTTGTTTCCTTTGTCTTCTGGGAAGCTCTCAGGTTCAGCATCTCAGTGAGATCTTCAAAGGGTTGCCTATTCTTTATCTGCTGCTGGTGATGGCCTATTGCAGTTTGGTTGCAGTTGCTGCTGCTATCTTTTTGCTCCTCTCAATCTTGCTTCTCTCCTATTGTGACTTCTTGTGTTAGGTGCCCCTGTGGGCTTCTTCTATGCTAGTTGTCAGGTCTCTGCTATGTGGGATATGTGTTTGAGGTGTTTGGTCTTCTCGGCTAGTTGGAAGCTTTTGTTGTCTCTCTGTTTGGTTTTTTGATTGTGCATGTTGAATGTTGTGGTTTCCTTGATGTCTGATTTGATGCAGCATGTCCTCATTCGGGTTTTATGTGCTGGTAGCCTTTCAACAATGCTAGTTTGTTTTCTGTTTTTCTTTTGCATTTTGGTTAGGTTTGGCACCTTATTGCCGATTAGGTTCCTAATCCAACCAAGCTCAATTTCTGCTTGGTTGTAAGTTTGCTTTTGTGGGCATGGATGTTTATGCCTAGTTAGGGAGCCTGTTCCCTTTTTGTATATTCAACTCGTTGGTTTTCTAACCTTGTATATATCCTTCAACACTACTTTAGTTGTACAAAAGATGGGCATGAAAAATACAAGAAATAGCAAAGAAACTTAGTTATTCATAACTTATTCACTTTCACAACAATAATTAAATATAAATATCTTTTCTACAATAAGAAACTCATAGCTAACTATTTATTCTTTAATTTAACTCTTTTTCTATTCCTTATTTGTTAATCTTATAATGCCGATATCAATGTATTCACGTTGATATCTTTAACATTTCTTACTCGTAAAGGTTAATCAGATTCTTATTATCTTTCATGCAGTATTCCCTCGATCATTAGGATTTGTTAATGCTAGCCGAACTAACATCCTTAGCTTCCAACACATGGATAACTAATCAAACATCATTTCCCTTTTCTTTTCTTTTTCTTTTACTTATTTCTTCCATGCAACTTAATTAATACAAACACTAATTTAACAACAATAATTAAATAAAGCTCCTAAATCTACATATTATAGGTGTCAAGCACCTACCTCCAGTGACATCCCAGCACCTGCTCTAGCCTGTGGTTTAGCAACTGAAGTGTCCTCTGTCAATACAAGACCATTTCATCCTTATCCATCTTAACATTTATATTACATCACAATTTAAACATCCTTTTCTTTTATCCATTTTAGCTCCATTTGGCCTAAACATACACATCCAATAACACAATTTAATAAACTTATTCACACTTTCAACATTTAAGCCACCCATCACAAAAATGAAATTCATGAATTTCATTTACTTCTTTATGCAATTCTATTAATTTCCCATATATTAAATGCTTCAACTAACCTAATTAAACAAAAATTTCATAACGTTAAAATCAATATAACTCCTTATTTTCATAGTGTTGGCTGAAATTCAACAAGAAAGAACACATTATTTTTGTTTTCTCAATTTCCTTCAATTAACACATTACCCATCATTATTCCATATTTAAGACTACCATTCTAAACAAAAATCATCA